>NW_027650589.1:7500-61533 GCF_965287045.1 Carcharhinus amblyrhynchos | reverse complement strand
CTCATTCTGAATCTTTCCCTCTCATTCTGAATCTTTCCCTCTCATTCTGAATCTTTCCCTCTCATTCTGAATCTTTCCCTCTCATTCTGAATCTTTCCCTCTCATTCTGATCTTTCCCTCTCATTCTTAATCTTTCCCTCTCATTCTTAATCTTTCCCTCTCATTCTTAATCTTTCCCTCTCATTCTTAATCTTTCCCTCTCATTCTTAATCTTTCCCTTCTTTATCTTTCCCTCTCTGTCCTGTTTGTCTTTATTTTCCCTTCTCTGTCTTTATTTTCCCTTCTCTGTCTTTATTTTCTGTCTTTATTTTCTCTGTCTTTATTTTCTCTGTCTTTATTTCTTCTGTCTTTTTTCTTCTGTCTTTTTTCTTCTGACTTTTTTCTCTGACTTTTTTTTTCTGACTTTTTTTTTCTGACTTTTTTTTTCTGACTTTTTTTTTTCTGACTTTTTTTTTCTGACTTTTTTTTTCTGACTTTTTTTTTTCTGACTTTTTTTTTCTGACTTTTTTTTTCTGACTTTTTTTTTTCTGACTTTTTTTTTCTGACTTTTTTTTTCTGACTTTTTTTTTCTGACTTTTTTTTTCTGACTTTTTTTTTCTGACTTTTTTTTTCTGACTTTTTTTTTCTGACTTTTTTTTTTCTGACTTTTTTTTTCTGACTTTTTTTTTCTGACTTTTTTTTCGCCCCAAGTGCTGTCCTCCCGAAATACTCTCTGCCTCCCCTTTAATTGACCTCCCCTTTAATTGACCTCCCCTTTAATTGACCTCCCCTTTAATTGACCTCCCCTTTAAATGGACCTCCCCTTTAAATGGACCTCCCTTTAAATGGACCTCCCCTTTAATGGACCTCCCCTTTAATGGACCTCCCCTTTAATGGACCTCCCCTTTAATGGACCTCCCCTTTAATGCCTCCCCTTATGACCTCCCCTTTAATTGCCTCTTCCCTTTAATTGCCTCTTCCCTTAATTGCCTCTTCCCTTTAATTGCCTCTTCCCTTTAGTTGCCTCTTCCCTTTAGTTGCCTCTTCCCTTTAGTTGCCTCGAATCTTTCCCTCTCAATCTGAATCTTTCCCTCTCAATCTGAATCTTTCCCTATCATTCTGAATCTTTCCCTCTCATTCTGAATCTTTCCCTCTCATTCTGAATCTTTCCCTCTCAATCTGAATCTTTCCCTCTCAATCTGAATCTTTCCCTCTCAATCTGAATCTTTCCCTCTCAATCTGAATCTTTCCGTCTCAATCTGAATCTTTCCATCTCAATCTGAATCTTTCCCTCTCAATCTGAATCTTTCCCTCTCAATCTGAAATCTTTCCCTCTCAATCTGAATCTTTCCCTCTCAATCTGAATCTTTCCCTCTCAATCTGAATCTTTCCCTCTCAATCTGAATCTTTCCCTCTCATTTCTTAATCTTTCCCTCTCATTCTTAATCTTTCCCTCTCATTCTGAATCTTTCCCTCTCATTCTGAATCTTTCCCTCTCATTCTGAATCTTTCCCTCTCATTCTGAATCTTTCCCTCTCATTCTGAATCTTTCCCTCTCATTCTGAATCTTTCCCTCTCATTCTGAATCTTTCCCTCTCATTCTGAATCTTTCCCTCTCATTCTGAATCTTTCCCTCTCATTCTGAATCTTTCCCTCTCATTCTGAATCTTTCCCTCTCATTCTGAATCTTTCCCTCTCATTCTGAATCTTTCCCTCTCATTCTGAATCTTTCCCTCTCATTCTTAATCTTTCCCTCTCATTCTTAATCTTTCCCTCTCATTCTTAATCTTTCCCTCTCATTCTTAATCTTTCCCTCTCATTCTTAATCTTTCCCTCTCTGTCCTGTTTGTCTTTATTTTCCCTTCTCTGTCTTTATTTTCCCTTCTCTGTCTTTATTTTCTGTCTTTATTTTCTCTGTCTTTATTTTCTCTGTCTTTATTTTCTGTCTTTTTTCTTCTGTCTTTTTTCTTCTGTCTTTTTTCTTCTGACTTTTTTCTTCTGACTTTTTTTTTCTGACTTTTTTTTTCTGACTTTTTTTTCTGACTTTTTTTTTCTGACTTTTTTTTTCTGACTTTTTTTTTCTGACTTTTTTTTTCTGACTTTTTTTTTCTGACTTTTTTTTTCTGACTTTTTTTTTCTGACTTTTTTTTTTCTGACTTTTTTTTTCTGACTTTTTTTTTCTGACTTTTTTTTCACCCCAAGTGCTGTCCTCCCGATAGATTCCTCTGAGCTGATGTGACCTCCCCTTTAATTGACCTCCCCTTTAATTGACCTCCCCTTTAATGACCTCCCCTTTAAATGGACCTCCCCTTTAAATGGACCTCCCCTTTAAATGGACCTCCCCTTTAAATGGACCTCCCCTTTAAATGGACCTCCCCTTTAATGGACCTCCCCTTTAATGGACCTCCCCTTTAATGGACCTCCCCTTTAATGGACCTCCCCTTTAATGGACCTCCCCTTTAATTGCCTCTTCCCTTTAATTGCCTCTTCCCTTTAGTTGCCTCTTCCCTTTAGTTGCCTCTTCCCTTTAGTTGCCTCTTCCCTTTAGTTGCCTCGAATCTTTCCCTCTCAATCTGAATCTTTCCCTCTCAATCTGAATCTTTCCCTATCATTCTGAATCTTTCCCTCTCATTCTGAATCTTTCCCTCTCATTCTGAATCTTTCCCTCTCAATCTGAATCTTTCCCTCTCAATCTGAATCTTTCCGTCTCAATCTGAATCTTTCCCTCTCAATCTGAATCTTTCCGTCTCAATCTGAATCTTTCCATCTCAATCTGAATCTTTCCGTCTCAATCTGAATCTTTCCCTCTCAATCTGAATCTTTCCCTCTCAATCTGAATCTTTCCCTCTCAATCTGAATCTTTCCCTCTCAATCTGAATCTTTCCCTCTCAATCTGAATCTTTCCCTCTCAATCTGAATCTTTCCCTCTCATTCTTAATCTTTCCCTCTCATTCTTAATCTTTCCCTCTCATTCTTAATCTTTCCCTCTCATTCTGAATCTTTCCCTCTCATTCTGAATCTTTCCCTCTCATTCTGAATCTTTCCCTCTCATTCTGAATCTTTCCCTCTCATTCTGAATCTTTCCCTCTCATTCTGAATCTTTCCCTCTCATTCTGCATCTTTCCCTCTCATTCTGAATCTTTCCCTCTCATTCTGAATCTTTCCCTCTCATTCTGAATCTTTCCCTCTCATTCTGAATCTTTCCCTCTCATTCTGAATCTTTCCCTCTCATTCTGAATCTTTCCCTCTCATTCTGAATCTTTCCCTCTCATTCTGAATCTTTCCCTCTCATTCTGAATCTTTCCCTCTCATTCTTAATCTTTCCCTCTCATTCTTAATCTTTCCCTCTCATTCTTAATCTTTCCCTCTCATTCTTAATCTTTCCCTCTCATTCTTAATCTTTCCCTCTCTGTCCTGTTTGTCTTTATTTTCCCTTCTCTGTCTTTATTTTCTGTCTTTATTTTCTCTGTCTTTATTTTCTCTGTCTTTATTTTCTGTCTTTTTTTCTTCTGTCTTTTTTCTTCTGTCTTTTTTCTTCTGTCTTTTTTCTTCTGTCTTTTTTCTTCTGACTTTTTTTTTCTGACTTTTTTTTTCTGACTTTTTTTTCTGACTTTTTTTTTTCTGACTTTTTTTTTCTGACTTTTTTTTTCTGACTTTTTTTTTCTGACTTTTTTTTTCTGACTTTTTTTTTCTGACTTTTTTTTTTCTGACTTTTTTTTTCTGACTTTTTTTTTCTGACTTTTTTTTTCTGACTTTTTTTTCTGACTTTTTTTTTCTGACTTTTTTTTTCTGACTTTTTTTTTCTGACTTTTTTTTTCTGACTTTTTTTTCTGACTTTTTTTTTCTGACTTTTTTTTTCTGACTTTTTTTTTCTGACTTTTTTTTTCTGACTTTTTTTTTCTGACTTTTTTTTCTGACTTTTTTTTTCTGACTTTTTTTTTCTGACTTTTTTTTTTCTGACTTTTTTTTCTGACTTTTTTTTTCTGACTTTTTTTTTCTGACTTTTTTTTTCTGACTTTTTTTTTCTGACTTTTTTTTTCTGACTTTTTTTTTTCTGACTTTTTTTTCGCCCCAAGTGCTGTCCTCCCGATAGATTCCTCTGAGCTGATGTGACCTCCCCTTTAATTGACCTCCCCTTTAATTGACCTCCCCTTTAATTGACCTCCCCTTTAAATGGACCTCCCCTTTAAATGGACCTCCCCTTTAAATGGACCTCCCCTTTAAATGGACCTCCCCTTTAATGGACCTCCCCTTTAATGGACCTCCCCTTTAATGGACCTCCCCTTTAATGGACCTCCCCTTTAATGGACCTCCCCTTTAATGGACCTCCCCTTTAATTGCCTCTTCCCTTTAATTGCCTCTTCCCTTTAATTGCCTCTTCCCTTTAATTGCCTCTTCCCTTTAGTTGCCTCTTCCCTTTAGTTGCCTCTTCCCTTTAGTTGCCTCGAATCTTTCCCTCTCAATCTGAATCTTTCCCTCTCAATCTGAATCTTTCCCTATCATTCTGAATCTTTCCCTCTCATTCTGAATCTTTCCCTCTCATTCTGAATCTTTCCCTCTCAATCTGAATCTTTCCCTCTCAATCTGAATCTTTCCCTCTCAATCTGAATCTTTCCCTCTCAATCTGAATCTTTCCGTCTCAATCTGAATCTTTCCATCTCAATCTGAATCTTTCCGTCTCAATCTGAATCTTTCCCTCTCAATCTGAATCTTTCCCTCTCAATCTGAATCTTTCCCTCTCAATCTGAATCTTTCCCTCTCAATCTGAATCTTTCCCTCTCAATCTGAATCTTTCCCTCTCATTCTTAATCTTTCCCTCTCATTCTTAATCTTTCCCTCTCATTTTAATCTTTCCCTCTCATTCTGAATCTTTCCCTCTCATTCTGAATCTTTCCCTCTCATTCTGAATCTTTCCCTCTCATTCTGAATCTTTCCCTCTCATTCTGAATCTTTCCCTCTCATTCTGAATCTTTCCCTCTCATTCTGAATCTTTCCCTCTCATTCTGAATCTTTCCCTCTCATTCTGAATCTTTCCCTCTCATTCTGAATCTTTCCCTCTCATTCTGAATCTTTCCCTCTCATTCTGAATCTTTCCCTCTCATTCTGAATCTTTCCCTCTCATTCTGAATCTTTCCCTCTCATTCTGAATCTTTCCCTCTCATTCTGAATCTTTCCCTCTCATTCTTAATCTTTCCCTCTCATTCTGAATCTTTCCCTCTCATTCTGAATCTTTCCCTCTCATTCTGAATCTTTCCCTCTCATTCTGAATCTTTCCCTCTCATTCTGAATCTTTCCCTCTCATTCTGAATCTTTCCCTCTCATTCTGAATCTTTCCCTCTCATTCTGAATCTTTCCCTCTCATTCTGAATCTTTCCCTCTCATTCTGAATCTTTCCCTCTCATTCTGAATCTTTCCCTCTCATTCTGAATCTTTCCCTCTCATTCTGAATCTTTCCCTCTCATTCTGAATCTTTCCCTCTCATTCTTAATCTTTCCCTCTCATTCTTAATCTTTCCCTCTCATTCTTAATCTTTCCCTCTCATTCTTAATCTTTCCCTCTCATTCTTAATCTTTCCCTCTCTGTCCTGTTTGTCTTTATTTTCCCTTCTCTGTCTTTATTTTCCCTTCTCTGTCTTTATTTTCTGTCTTTATTTTCTCTGTCTTTATTTTCTCTGTCTTTATTTTCTGTCTTTTTTCTTCTGTCTTTTTTCTTCTGTCTTTTTTCTTCTGACTTTTTTCTTCTGACTTTTTTTTTCTGACTTTTTTTTTCTGACTTTTTTTTCTGACTTTTTTTTTCTGACTTTTTTTTTCTGACTTTTTTTTTCTGACTTTTTTTTTCTGACTTTTTTTTTCTGACTTTTTTTTTCTGACTTTTTTTTTCTGACTTTTTTTTTCTGACTTTTTTTTTCTGACTTTTTTTTTCTGACTTTTTTTTTCTGACTTTTTTTTTCTGACTTTTTTTTTCTGACTTTTTTTTTCTGACTTTTTTTTTCTGACTTTTTTTTTCTGACTTTTTTTTTCTGACTTTTTTTTTCTGACTTTTTTTTTCTGACTTTTTTTTTCTGACTTTTTTTTTCTGACTTTTTTTTCGCCCCAAGTGCTGTCCTCCCGATAGATTCCTCTGAGCTGATGTGACCTCCCCTTTAATTGACCTCCCCTTTAATTGACCTCCCCTTTAATTGACCTCCCCTTTAAATGGACCTCCCCTTTAAATGGACCTCCCCTTTAAATGGACCTCCCCTTTAAATGGACCTCCCCTTTAATGGACCTCCCCTTTAATGGACCTCCCCTTTAATGGACCTCCCCTTTAATGGACCTCCCCTTTAATGGACCTCCCCTTTAATGGACCTCCCCTTTAATTGCCTCTTCCCTTTAATTGCCTCTTCCCTTTAATTGCCTCTTCCCTTTAATTGCCTCTTCCCTTTAGTTGCCTCTTCCCTTTAGTTGCCTCTTCCCTTTAGTTGCCTCGAATCTTTCCCTCTCAATCTGAATCTTTCCCTCTCAATCTGAATCTTTCCCTATCATTCTGAATCTTTCCCTCTCATTCTGAATCTTTCCCTCTCATTCTGAATCTTTCCCTCTCAATCTGAATCTTTCCCTCTCAATCTGAATCTTTCCCTCTCAATCTGAATCTTTCCCTCTCAATCTGAATCTTTCCGTCTCAATCTGAATCTTTCCATCTCAATCTGAATCTTTCCGTCTCAATCTGAATCTTTCCCTCTCAATCTGAATCTTTCCCTCTCAATCTGAATCTTTCCCTCTCAATCTGAATCTTTCCCTCTCAATCTGAATCTTTCCCTCTCAATCTGAATCTTTCCCTCTCATTCTTAATCTTTCCCTCTCATTCTTAATCTTTCCCTCTCATTCTTAATCTTTCCCTCTCATTCTGAATCTTTCCCTCTCATTCTGAATCTTTCCCTCTCATTCTGAATCTTTCCCTCTCATTCTGAATCTTTCCCTCTCATTCTGAATCTTTCCCTCTCATTCTGAATCTTTCCCTCTCATTCTGAATCTTTCCCTCTCATTCTGAATCTTTCCCTCTCATTCTGAATCTTTCCCTCTCATTCTGAATCTTTCCCTCTCATTCTGAATCTTTCCCTCTCATTCTGAATCTTTCCCTCTCATTCTGAATCTTTCCCTCTCATTCTGAATCTTTCCCTCTCATTCTGAATCTTTCCCTCTCATTCTTAATCTTTCCCTCTCATTCTGAATCTTTCCCTCTCATTCTGAATCTTTCCCTCTCATTCTGAATCTTTCCCTCTCATTCTGAATCTTTCCCTCTCATTCTGAATCTTTCCCTCTCATTCTGAATCTTTCCCTCTCATTCTGAATCTTTCCCTCTCATTCTGAATCTTTCCCTCTCATTCTGAATCTTTCCCTCTCATTCTGAATCTTTCCCTCTCATTCTGAATCTTTCCCTCTCATTCTGAATCTTTCCCTCTCATTCTGAATCTTTCCCTCTCATTCTGAATCTTTCCCTCTCATTCTGAATCTTTCCCTCTCATTCTTAATCTTTCCCTCTCATTCTTAATCTTTCCCTCTCATTCTTAATCTTTCCCTCTCATTCTTAATCTTTCCCTCTCATTCTTAATCTTTCCCTCTCTGTCCTGTTTGTCTTTATTTTCCCTTCTCTGTCTTTATTTTCCCTTCTCTGTCTTTATTTTCTGTCTTTATTTTCTCTGTCTTTATTTTCTCTGTCTTTATTTTCTGTCTTTTTTCTTCTGTCTTTTTTCTTCTGTCTTTTTTCTTCTGACTTTTTTCTTCTGACTTTTTTTTTCTGACTTTTTTTTTCTGACTTTTTTTTCTGACTTTTTTTTTCTGACTTTTTTTTTCTGACTTTTTTTTTCTGACTTTTTTTTTCTGACTTTTTTTTTCTGACTTTTTTTTTCTGACTTTTTTTTTCTGACTTTTTTTTTCTGACTTTTTTTTTCTGACTTTTTTTTTCTGACTTTTTTTTTCTGACTTTTTTTTTCTGACTTTTTTTTTCTGACTTTTTTTTTCTGACTTTTTTTTTCTGACTTTTTTTTTCTGACTTTTTTTTTCTGACTTTTTTTTTCTGACTTTTTTTTCGCCCCAAGTGCTGTCCTCCCGATAGATTCCTCTGAGCTGATGTGACCTCCCCTTTAATTGACCTCCCCTTTAATTGACCTCCCCTTTAATTGACCTCCCCTTTAAATGGACCTCCCCTTTAAATGGACCTCCCCTTTAAATGGACCTCCCCTTTAAATGGACCTCCCCTTTAATGGACCTCCCCTTTAATGGACCTCCCCTTTAATGGACCTCCCCTTTAATGGACCTCCCCTTTAATGGACCTCCCCTTTAATGGACCTCCCCTTTAATTGCCTCTTCCCTTTAATTGCCTCTTCCCTTTAATTGCCTCTTCCCTTTAATTGCCTCTTCCCTTTAGTTGCCTCTTCCCTTTAGTTGCCTCTTCCCTTTAGTTGCCTCGAATCTTTCCCTCTCAATCTGAATCTTTCCCTCTCAATCTGAATCTTTCCCTATCATTCTGAATCTTTCCCTCTCATTCTGAATCTTTCCCTCTCATTCTGAATCTTTCCCTCTCAATCTGAATCTTTCCCTCTCAATCTGAATCTTTCCCTCTCAATCTGAATCTTTCCCTCTCAATCTGAATCTTTCCGTCTCAATCTGAATCTTTCCATCTCAATCTGAATCTTTCCCTCTCAATCTGAATCTTTCCCTCTCAATCTGAATCTTTCCCTCTCAATCTGAATCTTTCCCTCTCAATCTGAATCTTTCCCTCTCAATCTGAATCTTTCCCTCTCAATCTGAATCTTTCCCTCTCATTCTTAATCTTTCCCTCTCATTCTTAATCTTTCCCTCTCATTCTTAATCTTTCCCTCTCATTCTGAATCTTTCCCTCTCATTCTGAATCTTTCCCTCTCATTCTGAATCTTTCCCTCTCATTCTGAATCTTTCCCTCTCATTCTGAATCTTTCCCTCTCATTCTGAATCTTTCCCTCTCATTCTGAATCTTTCCCTCTCATTCTGAATCTTTCCCTCTCATTCTGAATCTTTCCCTCTCATTCTGAATCTTTCCCTCTCATTCTGAATCTTTCCCTCTCATTCTGAATCTTTCCCTCTCATTCTGAATCTTTCCCTCTCATTCTGAATCTTTCCCTCTCATTCTGAATCTTTCCCTCTCATTCTTAATCTTTCCCTCTCATTCTGAATCTTTCCCTCTCATTCTGAATCTTTCCCTCTCATTCTGAATCTTTCCCTCTCATTCTGAATCTTTCCCTCTCATTCTGAATCTTTCCCTCTCATTCTGAATCTTTCCCTCTCATTCTGAATCTTTCCCTCTCATTCTGAATCTTTCCCTCTCATTCTGAATCTTTCCCTCTCATTCTGAATCTTTCCCTCTCATTCTGAATCTTTCCCTCTCATTCTGAATCTTTCCCTCTCATTCTGAATCTTTCCCTCTCATTCTGAATCTTTCCCTCTCATTCTGAATCTTTCCCTCTCATTCTTAATCTTTCCCTCTCATTCTTAATCTTTCCCTCTCATTCTTAATCTTTCCCTCTCATTCTTAATCTTTCCCTCTCATTCTTAATCTTTCCCTCTCTGTCCTGTTTGTCTTTATTTTCCCTTCTCTGTCTTTATTTTCCCTTCTCTGTCTTTATTTTCTGTCTTTATTTTCTCTGTCTTTATTTTCTCTGTCTTTATTTTCTGTCTTTTTTCTTCTGTCTTTTTTCTTCTGACTTTTTTCTTCTGACTTTTTTTTTCTGACTTTTTTTTTCTGACTTTTTTTTCTGACTTTTTTTTTCTGACTTTTTTTTTCTGACTTTTTTTTTCTGACTTTTTTTTTCTGACTTTTTTTTTCTGACTTTTTTTTTCTGACTTTTTTTTTCTGACTTTTTTTTTCTGACTTTTTTTTTCTGACTTTTTTTTTCTGACTTTTTTTTTCTGACTTTTTTTTCACCCCAAGTGCTGTCCTCCCGATAGATTCCTCTGAGCTGATGTGACCTCCCCTTTAATTGACCTCCCCTTTAATTGACCTCCCCTTTAAATGGACCTCCCCTTTAAATGGACCTCCCCTTTAAATGGACCTCCCCTTTAAATGGACCTCCCCTTTAAATGGACCTCCCCTTTAAATGGACCTCCCCTTTAATGGACCTCCCCTTTAATGGACCTCCCCTTTAATGGACCTCCCCTTTAATGGACCTCCCCTTTAATGGACCTCCCCTTTAATTGCCTCTTCCCTTTAATTGCCTCTTCCCTTTAGTTGCCTCTTCCCTTTAGTTGCCTCTTCCCTTTAGTTGCCTCTTCCCTTTAGTTGCCTCGAATCTTTCCCTCTCAATCTGAATCTTTCCCTCTCAATCTGAATCTTTCCCTATCATTCTGAATCTTTCCCTCTCATTCTGAATCTTTCCCTCTCATTCTGAATCTTTCCCTCTCAATCTGAATCTTTCCCTCTCAATCTGAATCTTTCCGTCTCAATCTGAATCTTTCCCTCTCAATCTGAATCTTTCCGTCTCAATCTGAATCTTTCCATCTCAATCTGAATCTTTCCGTCTCAATCTGAATCTTTCCCTCTCAATCTGAATCTTTCCCTCTCAATCTGAATCTTTCCCTCTCAATCTGAATCTTTCCCTCTCAATCTGAATCTTTCCCTCTCAATCTGAATCTTTCCCTCTCAATCTGAATCTTTCCCTCTCATTCTTAATCTTTCCCTCTCATTCTTAATCTTTCCCTCTCATTCTTAATCTTTCCCTCTCATTCTGAATCTTTCCCTCTCATTCTGAATCTTTCCCTCTCATTCTGAATCTTTCCCTCTCATTCTGAATCTTTCCCTCTCATTCTGAATCTTTCCCTCTCATTCTGAATCTTTCCCTCTCATTCTGAATCTTTCCCTCTCATTCTGAATCTTTCCCTCTCATTCTGAATCTTTCCCTCTCATTCTGAATCTTTCCCTCTCATTCTGAATCTTTCCCCCTCATTCTGAATCTTTCCCTCTCATTCTGAATCTTTCCCTCTCATTCTGAATCTTTCCCTCTCATTCTGAATCTTTCCCTCTCATTCTGAATCTTTCCCTCTCATTCTGAATCTTTCCCTCTCATTCTGAATCTTTCCCTCTCATTCTGAATCTTTCCCTCTCATTCTTAATCTTTCCCTCTCATTCTTAATCTTTCCCTCTCATTCTTAATCTTTCCCTCTCATTCTTAATCTTTCCCTCTCATTCTTAATCTTTCCCTCTCTGTCCTGTTTGTCTTTATTTTCCCTTCTCTGTCTTTATTTTCTGTCTTTATTTTCTCTGTCTTTATTTTCTCTGTCTTTATTTTCTGTCTTTTTTCTTCTGTCTTTTTTCTTCTGTCTTTTTTCTTCTGTCTTTTTTCTTCTGACTTTTTTTTTCTGACTTTTTTTTTCTGACTTTTTTTTCTGACTTTTTTTTTCTGACTTTTTTTTTCTGACTTTTTTTTTCTGACTTTTTTTTTCTGACTTTTTTTTTCTGACTTTTTTTTTCTGACTTTTTTTTTCTGACTTTTTTTTTCTGACTTTTTTTTTCTGACTTTTTTTTTCTGACTTTTTTTTTCTGACTTTTTTTTTCTGACTTTTTTTTTCTGACTTTTTTTTTCTGACTTTTTTTTTCTGACTTTTTTTTTCTGACTTTTTTTTTCTGACTTTTTTTTTCTGACTTTTTTTTTCTGACTTTTTTTTTCTGACTTTTTTTTTCTGACTTTTTTTTTCTGACTTTTTTTTTCTGACTTTTTTTTTCTGACTTTTTTTTTCTGACTTTTTTTTTCTGACTTTTTTTTTCTGACTTTTTTTTTCTGACTTTTTTTTTCTGACTTTTTTTTTCTGACTTTTTTTTTCTGACTTTTTTTTTCTGACTTTTTTTTTCTGACTTTTTTTTTCTGACTTTTTTTTTCTGACTTTTTTTTTCTGACTTTTTTTTTCTGACTTTTTTTTTCTGACTTTTTTTTTCTGACTTTTTTTTTCTGACTTTTTTTTCGCCCCAAGTGCTGTCCTCCCGATAGATTCCTCTGAGCTGATGTGACCTCCCCTTTAATTGACCTCCCCTTTAATTGACCTCCCCTTTAATTGACCTCCCCTTTAAATGGACCTCCCCTTTAAATGGACCTCCCCTTTAAATGGACCTCCCCTTTAAATGGACCTCCCCTTTAATGGACCTCCCCTTTAATGGACCTCCCCTTTAATGGACCTCCCCTTTAATGGACCTCCCCTTTAATGGACCTCCCCTTTAATGGACCTCCCCTTTAATTGCCTCTTCCCTTTAATTGCCTCTTCCCTTTAATTGCCTCTTCCCTTTAATTGCCTCTTCCCTTTAGTTGCCTCTTCCCTTTAGTTGCCTCTTCCCTTTAGTTGCCTCGAATCTTTCCCTCTCAATCTGAATCTTTCCCTCTCAATCTGAATCTTTCCCTATCATTCTGAATCTTTCCCTCTCATTCTGAATCTTTCCCTCTCATTCTGAATCTTTCCCTCTCAATCTGAATCTTTCCCTCTCAATCTGAATCTTTCCCTCTCAATCTGAATCTTTCCCTCTCAATCTGAATCTTTCCGTCTCAATCTGAATCTTTCCATCTCAATCTGAATCTTTCCGTCTCAATCTGAATCTTTCCCTCTCAATCTGAATCTTTCCCTCTCAATCTGAATCTTTCCCTCTCAATCTGAATCTTTCCCTCTCAATCTGAATCTTTCCCTCTCATTCTTAATCTTTCCCTCTCATTCTTAATCTTTCCCTCTCATTCTTAATCTTTCCCTCTCATTCTGAATCTTTCCCTCTCATTCTGAATCTTTCCCTCTCATTCTGAATCTTTCCCTCTCATTCTGAATCTTTCCCTCTCATTCTGAATCTTTCCCTCTCATTCTGAATCTTTCCCTCTCATTCTGAATCTTTCCCTCTCATTCTGAATCTTTCCCTCTCATTCTGAATCTTTCCCTCTCATTCTGAATCTTTCCCTCTCATTCTGAATCTTTCCCTCTCATTCTGAATCTTTCCCTCTCATTCTGAATCTTTCCCTCTCATTCTGAATCTTTCCCTCTCATTCTGAATCTTTCCCTCTCATTCTGAATCTTTCCCTCTCATTCTTAATCTTTCCCTCTCATTCTGAATCTTTCCCTCTCATTCTGAATCTTTCCCTCTCATTCTGAATCTTTCCCTCTCATTCTGAATCTTTCCCTCTCATTCTGAATCTTTCCCTCTCATTCTGAATCTTTCCCTCTCATTCTGAATCTTTCCCTCTCATTCTGAATCTTTCCCTCTCATTCTGAATCTTTCCCTCTCATTCTGAATCTTTCCCTCTCATTCTGAATCTTTCCCTCTCATTCTGAATCTTTCCCTCTCATTCTGAATCTTTCCCTCTCATTCTGAATCTTTCCCTCTCATTCTGAATCTTTCCCTCTCATTCTTAATCTTTCCCTCTCATTCTTAATCTTTCCCTCTCATTCTTAATCTTTCCCTCTCATTCTTAATCTTTCCCTCTCATTCTTAATCTTTCCCTCTCTGTCCTGTTTGTCTTTATTTTCCCTTCTCTGTCTTTATTTTCCCTTCTCTGTCTTTATTTTCTGTCTTTATTTTCTCTGTCTTTATTTTCTCTGTCTTTATTTTCTGTCTTTTTTCTTCTGTCTTTTTTCTTCTGTCTTTTTTCTTCTGACTTTTTTCTTCTGACTTTTTTTTTCTGACTTTTTTTTTCTGACTTTTTTTTCTGACTTTTTTTTTCTGACTTTTTTTTTCTGACTTTTTTTTTCTGACTTTTTTTTTCTGACTTTTTTTTTCTGACTTTTTTTTTCTGACTTTTTTTTTCTGACTTTTTTTTTCTGACTTTTTTTTTCTGACTTTTTTTTTCTGACTTTTTTTTCTGACTTTTTTTTTCTGACTTTTTTTTTCTGACTTTTTTTTTCTGACTTTTTTTTTCTGACTTTTTTTTTCTGACTTTTTTTTTCTGACTTTTTTTTTCTGACTTTTTTTTCGCCCCAAGTGCTGTCCTCCCGATAGATTCCTCTGAGCTGATGTGACCTCCCCTTTAATTGACCTCCCCTTTAATTGACCTCCCCTTTAATTGACCTCCCCTTTAAATGGACCTCCCCTTTAAATGGACCTCCCCTTTAAATGGACCTCCCCTTTAAATGGACCTCCCCTTTAATGGACCTCCCCTTTAATGGACCTCCCCTTTAATGGACCTCCCCTTTAATGGACCTCCCCTTTAATGGACCTCCCCTTTAATGGACCTCCCCTTTAATTGCCTCTTCCCTTTAATTGCCTCTTCCCTTTAATTGCCTCTTCCCTTTAATTGCCTCTTCCCTTTAGTTGCCTCTTCCCTTTAGTTGCCTCTTCCCTTTAGTTGCCTCGAATCTTTCCCTCTCAATCTGAATCTTTCCCTCTCAATCTGAATCTTTCCCTATCATTCTGAATCTTTCCCTCTCATTCTGAATCTTTCCCTCTCATTCTGAATCTTTCCCTCTCAATCTGAATCTTTCCCTCTCAATCTGAATCTTTCCCTCTCAATCTGAATCTTTCCCTCTCAATCTGAATCTTTCCGTCTCAATCTGAATCTTTCCATCTCAATCTGAATCTTTCCGTCTCAATCTGAATCTTTCCCTCTCAATCTGAATCTTTCCCTCTCAATCTGAATCTTTCCCTCTCAATCTGAATCTTTCCCTCTCAATCTGAATCTTTCCCTCTCAATCTGAATCTTTCCCTCTCATTCTTAATCTTTCCCTCTCATTCTTAATCTTTCCCTCTCATTCTTAATCTTTCCCTCTCATTCTGAATCTTTCCCTCTCATTCTGAATCTTTCCCTCTCATTCTGAATCTTTCCCTCTCATTCTGAATCTTTCCCTCTCATTCTGAATCTTTCCCTCTCATTCTGAATCTTTCCCTCTCATTCTGAATCTTTCCCTCTCATTCTGAATCTTTCCCTCTCATTCTGAATCTTTCCCTCTCATTCTGAATCTTTCCCTCTCATTCTGAATCTTTCCCTCTCATTCTGAATCTTTCCCTCTCATTCTGAATCTTTCCCTCTCATTCTGAATCTTTCCCTCTCATTCTGAATCTTTCCCTCTCATTCTTAATCTTTCCCTCTCATTCTGAATCTTTCCCTCTCATTCTGAATCTTTCCCTCTCATTCTGAATCTTTCCCTCTCATTCTGAATCTTTCCCTCTCATTCTGAATCTTTCCCTCTCATTCTGAATCTTTCCCTCTCATTCTGAATCTTTCCCTCTCATTCTGAATCTTTCCCTCTCATTCTGAATCTTTCCCTCTCATTCTGAATCTTTCCCTCTCATTC
This sequence comes from Carcharhinus amblyrhynchos, assembly GCF_965287045.1. Taxonomy (NCBI): domain Eukaryota; kingdom Metazoa; phylum Chordata; class Chondrichthyes; order Carcharhiniformes; family Carcharhinidae; genus Carcharhinus; species Carcharhinus amblyrhynchos. The sequence goes on along the minus strand of NW_027650589.1, from coordinate 46,288 downwards.
TGAATCTTTCCCTCTCATTCTGAATCTTTCCCTCTCATTCTGAATCTTTCCCTCTCATTCTGAATCTTTCCCTCTCATTCTGAATCTTTCCCTCTCATTCTTAATCTTTCCCTCTCATTCTTAATCTTTCCCTCTCATTCTTAATCTTTCCCTCTCATTCTTAATCTTTCCCTCTCATTCTTAATCTTTCCCTCTCTGTCCTGTTTGTCTTTATTTTCCCTTCTCTGTCTTTATTTTCCCTTCTCTGTCTTTATTTTCTGTCTTTATTTTCTCTGTCTTTATTTTCTCTGTCTTTATTTTCTGTCTTTATTCTTCTGTCTTTTTTCTTCTGTCTTTTTTCTTCTGACTTTTTTCTTCTGACTTTTTTTTTCTGACTTTTTTTTTCTGACTTTTTTTTCTGACTTTTTTTTTCTGACTTTTTTTTTCTGACTTTTTTTTTCTGACTTTTTTTTTCTGACTTTTTTTTTCTGACTTTTTTTTTCTGACTTTTTTTTTCTGACTTTTTTTTTCTGACTTTTTTTTTCTGACTTTTTTTTTCTGACTTTTTTTTTCTGACTTTTTTTTTCTGACTTTTTTTTTCTGACTTTTTTTTTCTGACTTTTTTTTTCTGACTTTTTTTTTCTGACTTTTTTTTTCTGACTTTTTTTTTCTGACTTTTTTTTCGCCCCAAGTGCTGTCCTCCCGATAGATTCCTCTGAGCTGATGTGACCTCCCCTTTAATTGACCTCCCCTTTAATTGACCTCCCCTTTAATTGACCTCCCCTTTAAATGGACCTCCCCTTTAAATGGACCTCCCCTTTAAATGGACCTCCCCTTTAAATGGACCTCCCCTTTAATGGACCTCCCCTTTAATGGACCTCCCCTTTAATGGACCTCCCCTTTAATGGACCTCCCCTTTAATGGACCTCCCCTTTAATGGACCTCCCCTTTAATTGCCTCTTCCCTTTAATTGCCTCTTCCCTTTAATTGCCTCTTCCCTTTAATTGCCTCTTCCCTTTAGTTGCCTCTTCCCTTTAGTTGCCTCTTCCCTTTAGTTGCCTCGAATCTTTCCCTCTCAATCTGAATCTTTCCCTCTCAATCTGAATCTTTCCCTATCATTCTGAATCTTTCCCTCTCATTCTGAATCTTTCCCTCTCATTCTGAATCTTTCCCTCTCAATCTGAATCTTTCCCTCTCAATCTGAATCTTTCCCTCTCAATCTGAATCTTTCCCTCTCAATCTGAATCTTTCCGTCTCAATCTGAATCTTTCCATCTCAATCTGAATCTTTCCCTCTCAATCTGAATCTTTCCCTCTCAATCTGAATCTTTCCCTCTCAATCTGAATCTTTCCCTCTCAATCTGAATCTTTCCCTCTCAATCTGAATCTTTCCCTCTCAATCTGAATCTTTCCCTCTCATTCTTAATCTTTCCCTCTCATTCTTAATCTTTCCCTCTCATTCTTAATCTTTCCCTCTCATTCTGAATCTTTCCCTCTCATTCTGAATCTTTCCCTCTCATTCTGAATCTTTCCCTCTCATTCTGAATCTTTCCCTCTCATTCTGAATCTTTCCCTCTCATTCTGAATCTTTCCCTCTCATTCTGAATCTTTCCCTCTCATTCTGAATCTTTCCCTCTCATTCTGAATCTTTCCCTCTCATTCTGAATCTTTCCCTCTCATTCTGAATCTTTCCCTCTCATTCTGAATCTTTCCCTCTCATTCTGAATCTTTCCCTCTCATTCTTAATCTTTCCCTCTCATTCTTAATCTTTCCCTCTCATTCTTAATCTTTCCCTCTCATTCTTAATCTTTCCCTCTCATTCTTAATCTTTCCCTCTCTGTCCTGTTTGTCTTTATTTTCCCTTCTCTGTCTTTATTTTCCCTTCTCTGTCTTTATTTTCTGTCTTTATTTTCTCTGTCTTTATTTTCTCTGTCTTTATTTTCTGTCTTTTTTCTTCTGTCTTTTTTCTTCTGTCTTTTTTCTTCTGACTTTTTTCTTCTGACTTTTTTTTTCTGACTTTTTTTTTCTGACTTTTTTTTCTGACTTTTTTTTTCTGACTTTTTTTTTCTGACTTTTTTTTTCTGACTTTTTTTTTCTGACTTTTTTTTTCTGACTTTTTTTTTCTGACTTTTTTTTTCTGACTTTTTTTTTCTGACTTTTTTTTTCTGACTTTTTTTTTCTGACTTTTTTTTCACCCCAAGTGCTGTCCTCCCGATAGATTCCTCTGAGCTGATGTGACCTCCCCTTTAATTGACCTCCCCTTTAATTGACCTCCCCTTTAAATGGACCTCCCCTTTAAATGGACCTCCCCTTTAAATGGACCTCCCCTTTAAATGGACCTCCCCTTTAAATGGACCTCCCCTTTAATGGACCTCCCCTTTAATGGACCTCCCCTTTAATGGACCTCCCCTTTAATGGACCTCCCCTTTAATGGACCTCCCCTTTAATTGCCTCTTCCCTTTAATTGCCTCTTCCCTTTAGTTGCCTCTTCCCTTTAGTTGCCTCTTCCCTTTAGTTGCCTCTTCCCTTTAGTTGCCTCGAATCTTTCCCTCTCAATCTGAATCTTTCCCTCTCAATCTGAATCTTTCCCTATCATTCTGAATCTTTCCCTCTCATTCTGAATCTTTCCCTCTCATTCTGAATCTTTCCCTCTCAATCTGAATCTTTCCCTCTCAATCTGAATCTTTCCGTCTCAATCTGAATCTTTCCCTCTCAATCTGAATCTTTCCGTCTCAATCTGAATCTTTCCATCTCAATCTGAATCTTTCCGTCTCAATCTGAATCTTTCCCTCTCAATCTGAATCTTTCCCTCTCAATCTGAATCTTTCCCTCTCAATCTGAATCTTTCCCTCTCAATCTGAATCTTTCCCTCTCAATCTGAATCTTTCCCTCTCAATCTGAATCTTTCCCTCTCATTCTTAATCTTTCCCTCTCATTCTTAATCTTTCCCTCTCATTCTTAATCTTTCCCTCTCATTCTGAATCTTTCCCTCTCATTCTGAATCTTTCCCTCTCATTCTGAATCTTTCCCTCTCATTCTGAATCTTTCCCTCTCATTCTGAATCTTTCCCTCTCATTCTGAATCTTTCCCTCTCATTCTGAATCTTTCCCTCTCATTCTGAATCTTTCCCTCTCATTCTGAATCTTTCCCTCTCATTCTGAATCTTTCCCTCTCATTCTGAATCTTTCCCCCTCATTCTGAATCTTTCCCTCTCATTCTGAATCTTTCCCTCTCATTCTGAATCTTTCCCTCTCATTCTGAATCTTTCCCTCTCATTCTGAATCTTTCCCTCTCATTCTGAATCTTTCCCTCTCATTCTGAATCTTTCCCTCTCATTCTGAATCTTTCCCTCTCATTCTTAATCTTTCCCTCTCATTCTTAATCTTTCCCTCTCATTCTTAATCTTTCCCTCTCATTCTTAATCTTTCCCTCTCATTCTTAATCTTTCCCTCTCTGTCCTGTTTGTCTTTATTTTCCCTTCTCTGTCTTTATTTTCTGTCTTTATTTTCTCTGTCTTTATTTTCTCTGTCTTTATTTTCTGTCTTTTTTCTTCTGTCTTTTTTCTTCTGTCTTTTTTCTTCTGTCTTTTTTCTTCTGACTTTTTTTTTCTGACTTTTTTTTTCTGACTTTTTTTTCTGACTTTTTTTTCTGACTTTTTTTTTCTGACTTTTTTTTTCTGACTTTTTTTTTCTGACTTTTTTTTTCTGACTTTTTTTTTCTGACTTTTTTTTTCTGACTTTTTTTTTCTGACTTTTTTTTTCTGACTTTTTTTTTCTGACTTTTTTTTTCTGACTTTTTTTTTCTGACTTTTTTTTTCTGACTTTTTTTTTCTGACTTTTTTTTTCTGACTTTTTTTTTCTGACTTTTTTTTTCTGACTTTTTTTTTCTGACTTTTTTTTTCTGACTTTTTTTTTCTGACTTTTTTTTTCTGACTTTTTTTTTCTGACTTTTTTTTTCTGACTTTTTTTTTCTGACTTTTTTTTTCTGACTTTTTTTTTCTGACTTTTTTTTTCTGACTTTTTTTTTCTGACTTTTTTTTTCTGACTTTTTTTTTCTGACTTTTTTTTTCTGACTTTTTTTTTCTGACTTTTTTTTTCTGACTTTTTTTTTCTGACTTTTTTTTTCTGACTTTTTTTTTCTGACTTTTTTTTTCTGACTTTTTTTTTCTGACTTTTTTTTTCTGACTTTTTTTTTCTGACTTTTTTTTTCTGACTTTTTTTTCGCCCCAAGTGCTGTCCTCCCGATAGATTCCTCTGAGCTGATGTGACCTCCCCTTTAATTGACCTCCCCTTTAATTGACCTCCCCTTTAATTGACCTCCCCTTTAAATGGACCTCCCCTTTAAATGGACCTCCCCTTTAAATGGACCTCCCCTTTAAATGGACCTCCCCTTTAATGGACCTCCCCTTTAATGGACCTCCCCTTTAATGGACCTCCCCTTTAATGGACCTCCCCTTTAATGGACCTCCCCTTTAATGGACCTCCCCTTTAATTGCCTCTTCCCTTTAATTGCCTCTTCCCTTTAATTGCCTCTTCCCTTTAATTGCCTCTTCCCTTTAGTTGCCTCTTCCCTTTAGTTGCCTCTTCCCTTTAGTTGCCTCGAATCTTTCCCTCTCAATCTGAATCTTTCCCTCTCAATCTGAATCTTTCCCTATCATTCTGAATCTTTCCCTCTCATTCTGAATCTTTCCCTCTCATTCTGAATCTTTCCCTCTCAATCTGAATCTTTCCCTCTCAATCTGAATCTTTCCCTCTCAATCTGAATCTTTCCCTCTCAATCTGAATCTTTCCGTCTCAATCTGAATCTTTCCATCTCAATCTGAATCTTTCCGTCTCAATCTGAATCTTTCCCTCTCAATCTGAATCTTTCCCTCTCAATCTGAATCTTTCCCTCTCAATCTGAATCTTTCCCTCTCAATCTGAATCTTTCCCTCTCATTCTTAATCTTTCCCTCTCATTCTTAATCTTTCCCTCTCATTCTTAATCTTTCCCTCTCATTCTGAATCTTTCCCTCTCATTCTGAATCTTTCCCTCTCATTCTGAATCTTTCCCTCTCATTCTGAATCTTTCCCTCTCATTCTGAATCTTTCCCTCTCATTCTGAATCTTTCCCTCTCATTCTGAATCTTTCCCTCTCATTCTGAATCTTTCCCTCTCATTCTGAATCTTTCCCTCTCATTCTGAATCTTTCCCTCTCATTCTGAATCTTTCCCTCTCATTCTGAATCTTTCCCTCTCATTCTGAATCTTTCCCTCTCATTCTGAATCTTTCCCTCTCATTCTGAATCTTTCCCTCTCATTCTTAATCTTTCCCTCTCATTCTGAATCTTTCCCTCTCATTCTGAATCTTTCCCTCTCATTCTGAATCTTTCCCTCTCATTCTGAATCTTTCCCTCTCATTCTGAATCTTTCCCTCTCATTCTGAATCTTTCCCTCTCATTCTGAATCTTTCCCTCTCATTCTGAATCTTTCCCTCTCATTCTGAATCTTTCCCTCTCATTCTGAATCTTTCCCTCTCATTCTGAATCTTTCCCTCTCATTCTGAATCTTTCCCTCTCATTCTGAATCTTTCCCTCTCATTCTGAATCTTTCCCTCTCATTCTGAATCTTTCCCTCTCATTCTTAATCTTTCCCTCTCATTCTTAATCTTTCCCTCTCATTCTTAATCTTTCCCTCTCATTCTTAATCTTTCCCTCTCATTCTTAATCTTTCCCTCTCTGTCCTGTTTGTCTTTATTTTCCCTTCTCTGTCTTTATTTTCCCTTCTCTGTCTTTATTTTCTGTCTTTATTTTCTCTGTCTTTATTTTCTCTGTCTTTATTTTCTGTCTTTTTTCTTCTGTCTTTTTTCTTCTGTCTTTTTTCTTCTGACTTTTTTCTTCTGACTTTTTTTTTCTGACTTTTTTTTTCTGACTTTTTTTTCTGACTTTTTTTTTCTGACTTTTTTTTTCTGACTTTTTTTTTCTGACTTTTTTTTTCTGACTTTTTTTTTCTGACTTTTTTTTTCTGACTTTTTTTTTCTGACTTTTTTTTTCTGACTTTTTTTTTCTGACTTTTTTTTTCTGACTTTTTTTTTCTGACTTTTTTTTTCTGACTTTTTTTTTCTGACTTTTTTTTTCTGACTTTTTTTTTCTGACTTTTTTTTTCTGACTTTTTTTTTCTGACTTTTTTTTTCTGACTTTTTTTTCGCCCCAAGTGCTGTCCTCCCGATAGATTCCTCTGAGCTGATGTGACCTCCCCTTTAATTGACCTCCCCTTTAATTGACCTCCCCTTTAATTGACCTCCCCTTTAAATGGACCTCCCCTTTAAATGGACCTCCCCTTTAAATGGACCTCCCCTTTAAATGGACCTCCCCTTTAATGGACCTCCCCTTTAATGGACCTCCCCTTTAATGGACCTCCCCTTTAATGGACCTCCCCTTTAATGGACCTCCCCTTTAATTGCCTCTTCCCTTTAATTGCCTCTTCCCTTTAATTGCCTCTTCCCTTTAATTGCCTCTTCCCTTTAGTTGCCTCTTCCCTTTAGTTGCCTCTTCCCTTTAGTTGCCTCGAATCTTTCCCTCTCAATCTGAATCTTTCCCTCTCAATCTGAATCTTTCCCTATCATTCTGAATCTTTCCCTCTCATTCTGAATCTTTCCCTCTCATTCTGAATCTTTCCCTCTCAATCTGAATCTTTCCCTCTCAATCTGAATCTTTCCCTCTCAATCTGAATCTTTCCCTCTCAATCTGAATCTTTCCGTCTCAATCTGAATCTTTCCATCTCAATCTGAATCTTTCCGTCTCAATCTGAATCTTTCCCTCTCAATCTGAATCTTTCCCTCTCAATCTGAATCTTTCCCTCTCAATCTGAATCTTTCCCTCTCAATCTGAATCTTTCCCTCTCAATCTGAATCTTTCCCTCTCATTCTTAATCTTTCCCTCTCATTCTTAATCTTTCCCTCTCATTCTTAATCTTTCCCTCTCATTCTGAATCTTTCCCTCTCATTCTGAATCTTTCCCTCTCATTCTGAATCTTTCCCTCTCATTCTGAATCTTTCCCTCTCATTCTGAATCTTTCCCTCTCATTCTGAATCTTTCCCTCTCATTCTGAATCTTTCCCTCTCATTCTGAATCTTTCCCTCTCATTCTGAATCTTTCCCTCTCATTCTGAATCTTTCCCTCTCATTCTGAATCTTTCCCTCTCATTCTGAATCTTTCCCTCTCATTCTGAATCTTTCCCTCTCATTCTGAATCTTTCCCTCTCATTCTTAATCTTTCCCTCTCATTCTGAATCTTTCCCTCTCATTCTGAATCTTTCATTCTGAATCTTTCCCTCTCATTCTGAATCTTTCCCTCTCATTCTGAATCTTTCCCTCTCATTCTGAATCTTTCCCTCTCATTCTGAATCTTTCCCTCTCATTCTGAATCTTTCCCTCTCATTCTGAATCTTTCCCTCTCATTCTGAATCTTTCCCTCTCATTCTGAATCTTTCCCTCTCATTCTGAATCTTTCCCTCTCATTCTGAATCTCTCATTCTGAATCTTTCCCTCTCATTCTGAATCTTTCCCTCTCATTCTGAATCTTTCCCTCTCATTCTTAATCTTTCCCTCTCATTCTTAATCTTTCCCTCTCATTCTTAATCTTTCCCTCTCATTCTTAATCTTTCCCTCTCATTCTTAATCTTTCCCTCTCTGTCCTGTTTGTCTTTATTTTCCCTTCTCTGTCTTTATTTTCCCTTCTCTGTCTTTATTTTCTGTCTTTATTTTCTCTGTCTTTATTTTCTCTGTCTTTATTTTCTGTCTTTTTTCTTCTGTCTTTTTTCTTCTGTCTTTTTTCTTCTGACTTTTTTCTTCTGACTTTTTTTTTCTGACTTTTTTTTTCTGACTTTTTTTTCTGACTTTTTTTTTCTGACTTTTTTTTTCTGACTTTTTTTTTCTGACTTTTTTTTTCTGACTTTTTTTTTCTGACTTTTTTTTTCTGACTTTTTTTTTCTGACTTTTTTTTTCTGACTTTTTTTTTCTGACTTTTTTTTTCTGACTTTTTTTTTCTGACTTTTTTTTTCTGACTTTTTTTTTCTGACTTTTTTTTTCTGACTTTTTTTTTCTGACTTTTTTTTCGCCCCAAGTGCTGTCCTCCCGATAGATTCCTCTGAGCTGATGTGACCTCCCCTTTAATTGACCTCCCCTTTAATTGACCTCCCCTTTAATTGACCTCCCCTTTAAATGGACCTCCCCTTTAAATGGACCTCCCCTTTAAATGGACCTCCCCTTTAAATGGACCTCCCCTTTAATGGACCTCCCCTTTAATGGACCTCCCCTTTAATGGACCTCCCCTTTAATGGACCTCCCCTTTAATGGACCTCCCCTTTAATGGACCTCCCCTTTAATTGCCTCTTCCCTTTAATTGCCTCTTCCCTTTAATTGCCTCTTCCCTTTAATTGCCTCTTCCCTTTAGTTGCCTCTTCCCTTTAGTTGCCTCTTCCCTTTAGTTGCCTCGAATCTTTCCCTCTCAATCTGAATCTTTCCCTCTCAATCTGAATCTTTCCCTATCATTCTGAATCTTTCCCTCTCATTCTGAATCTTTCCCTCTCATTCTGAATCTTTCCCTCTCAATCTGAATCTTTCCCTCTCAATCTGAATCTTTCCCTCTCAATCTGAATCTTTCCCTCTCAATCTGAATCTTTCCGTCTCAATCTGAATCTTTCCATCTCAATCTGAATCTTTCCCTCTCAATCTGAATCTTTCCCTCTCAATCTGAATCTTTCCCTCTCAATCTGAATCTTTCCCTCTCAATCTGAATCTTTCCCTCTCAATCTGAATCTTTCCCTCTCAATCTGAATCTTTCCCTCTCATTCTTAATCTTTCCCTCTCATTCTTAATCTTTCCCTCTCATTCTTAATCTTTCCCTCTCATTCTGAATCTTTCCCTCTCATTCTGAATCTTTCCCTCTCATTCTGAATCTTTCCCTCTCATTCTGAATCTTTCCCTCTCATTCTGAATCTTTCCCTCTCATTCTGAATCTTTCCCTCTCATTCTGAATCTTTCCCTCTCATTCTGAATCTTTCCCTCTCATTCTGAATCTTTCCCTCTCATTCTGAATCTTTCCCTCTCATTCTGAATCTTTCCCTCTCATTCTGAATCTTTCCCTCTCATTCTTAATCTTTCCCTCTCATTCTTAATCTTTCCCTCTCATTCTTAATCTTTCCCTCTCATTCTTAATCTTTCCCTCTCATTCTTAATCTTTCCCTCTCTGTCCTGTTTGTCTTTATTTTCCCTTCTCTGTCTTTATTTTCCCTTCTCTGTCTTTATTTTCTGTCTTTATTTTCTCTGTCTTTATTTTCTCTGTCTTTATTTTCTGTCTTTTTTCTTCTGTCTTTTTTCTTCTGTCTTTTTTCTTCTGACTTTTTTCTTCTGACTTTTTTTTTCTGACTTTTTTTTTCTGACTTTTTTTTCTGACTTTTTTTTTCTGACTTTTTTTTTCTGACTTTTTTTTTCTGACTTTTTTTTTCTGACTTTTTTTTTCTGACTTTTTTTTTCTGACTTTTTTTTTCTGACTTTTTTTTTCTGACTTTTTTTTTCTGACTTTTTTTTTCTGACTTTTTTTTCACCCCAAGTGCTGTCCTCCCGATAGATTCCTCTGAGCTGATGTGACCTCCCCTTTAATTGACCTCCCCTTTAATTGACCTCCCCTTTAATTGACCTCCCCTTTAAATGGACCTCCCCTTTAAATGGACCTCCCCTTTAAATGGACCTCCCCTTTAAATGGACCTCCCCTTTAAATGGACCTCCCCTTTAATGGACCTCCCCTTTAATGGACCTCCCCTTTAATGGACCTCCCCTTTAATGGACCTCCCCTTTAATGGACCTCCCCTTTAATTGCCTCTTCCCTTTAATTGCCTCTTCCCTTTAGTTGCCTCTTCCCTTTAGTTGCCTCTTCCCTTTAGTTGCCTCTTCCCTTTAGTTGCCTCGAATCTTTCCCTCTCAATCTGAATCTTTCCCTCTCAATCTGAATCTTTCCCTATCATTCTGAATCTTTCCCTCTCATTCTGAATCTTTCCCTCTCATTCTGAATCTTTCCCTCTCAATCTGAATCTTTCCCTCTCAATCTGAATCTTTCCGTCTCAATCTGAATCTTTCCCTCTCAATCTGAATCTTTCCGTCTCAATCTGAATCTTTCCATCTCAATCTGAATCTTTCCGTCTCAATCTGAATCTTTCCCTCTCAATCTGAATCTTTCCCTCTCAATCTGAATCTTTCCCTCTCAATCTGAATCTTTCCCTCTCAATCTGAATCTTTCCCTCTCAATCTGAATCTTTCCCTCTCAATCTGAATCTTTCCCTCTCATTCTTAATCTTTCCCTCTCATTCTTAATCTTTCCCTCTCATTCTTAATCTTTCCCTCTCATTCTGAATCTTTCCCTCTCATTCTGAATCTTTCCCTCTCATTCTGAATCTTTCCCTCTCATTCTGAATCTTTCCCTCTCATTCTGAATCTTTCCCTCTCATTCTGAATCTTTCCCTCTCATTCTGAATCTTTCCCTCTCATTCTGAATCTTTCCCTCTCATTCTGAATCTTTCCCTCTCATTCTGAATCTTTCCCTCTCATTCTGAATCTTTCCCTCTCATTCTGAATCTTTCCCTCTCATTCTGAATCTTTCCCTCTCATTCTGAATCTTTCCCTCTCATTCTGAATCTTTCCCTCTCATTCTGAATCTTTCCCTCTCATTCTTAATCTTTCCCTCTCATTCTTAATCTTTCCCTCTCATTCTTAATCTTTCCCTCTCATTCTTAATCTTTCCCTCTCATTCTTAATCTTTCCCTCTCTGTCCTGTTTGTCTTTATTTTCCCTTCTCTGTCTTTATTTTCTGTCTTTATTTTCTCTGTCTTTATTTTCTCTGTCTTTATTTTCTGTCTTTTTTCTTCTGTCTTTTTTCTTCTGTCTTTTTTCTTCTGTCTTTTTTCTTCTGTCTTTTTTCTTCTGACTTTTTTTTTCTGACTTTTTTTTTCTGACTTTTTTTTCTGACTTTTTTTTTCTGACTTTTTTTTTCTGACTTTTTTTTTCTGACTTTTTTTTTCTGACTTTTTTTTTCTGACTTTTTTTTTCTGACTTTTTTTTTCTGACTTTTTTTTTCTGACTTTTTTTTTCTGACTTTTTTTTTCTGACTTTTTTTTTCTGACTTTTTTTTTCTGACTTTTTTTTTCTGACTTTTTTTTTCTGACTTTTTTTTTCTGACTTTTTTTTTCTGACTTTTTTTTTCTGACTTTTTTTTTCTGACTTTTTTTTTCTGACTTTTTTTTTCTGACTTTTTTTTTCTGACTTTTTTTTTCTGACTTTTTTTTTCTGACTTTTTTTTTCTGACTTTTTTTTTCTGACTTTTTTTTTCTGACTTTTTTTTCTGACTTTTTTTTTCTGACTTTTTTTTTCTGACTTTTTTTTTCTGACTTTTTTTTTCTGACTTTTTTTTTCTGACTTTTTTTTTCTGACTTTTTTTTCGCCCCAAGTGCTGTCCTCCCGATAGATTCCTCTGAGCTGATGTGACCTCCCCTTTAATTGACCTCCCCTTTAATTGACCTCCCCTTTAATTGACCTCCCCTTTAAATGGACCTCCCCTTTAAATGGACCTCCCCTTTAAATGGACCTCCCCTTTAAATGGACCTCCCCTTTAATGGACCTCCCCTTTAATGGACCTCCCCTTTAATGGACCTCCCCTTTAATGGACCTCCCCTTTAATGGACCTCCCCTTTAATGGACCTCCCCTTTAATTGCCTCTTCCCTTTAATTGCCTCTTCCCTTTAATTGCCTCTTCCCTTTAATTGCCTCTTCCCTTTAGTTGCCTCTTCCCTTTAGTTGCCTCTTCCCTTTAGTTGCCTCGAATCTTTCCCTCTCAATCTGAATCTTTCCCTCTCAATCTGAATCTTTCCCTATCATTCTGAATCTTTCCCTCTCATTCTGAATCTTTCCATCTCATTCTGAATCTTTCCCTCTCAATCTGAATCTTTCCCTCTCAATCTGAATCTTTCCGTCTCAATCTGAATCTTTCCCTCTCAATCTGAATCTTTCCGTCTCAATCTGAATCTTTCCATCTCAATCTGAATCTTTCCGTCTCAATCTGAATCTTTCCCTCTCAATCTGAATCTTTCCCTCTCAATCTGAATCTTTCCCTCTCAATCTGAATCTTTCCCTCTCAATCTGAATCTTTCCCTCTCAATCTGAATCTTTCCCTCTCAATCTGAATCTTTCCCTCTCATTCTTAATCTTTCCCTCTCATTCTTAATCTTTCCCTCTCATTCTTAATCTTTCCCTCTCATTCTGAATCTTTCCCTCTCATTCTGAATCTTTCCCTCTCATTCTGAATCTTTCCCTCTCATTCTGAATCTTTCCCTCTCATTCTGAATCTTTCCCTCTCATTCTGAATCTTTCCCTCTCATTCTGAATCTTTCCCTCTCATTCTGAATCTTTCCCTCTCATTCTGAATCTTTCCCTCTCATTCTGAATCTTTCCCTCTCATTCTGAATCTTTCCCTCTCATTCTGAATCTTTCCCTCTCATTCTGAATCTTTCCCTCTCATTCTGAATCTTTCCCTCTCATTCTGAATCTTTCCCTCTCATTCTGAATCTTTCCCTCTCATTCTGAATCTTTCCCTCTCATTCTGAATCTTTCCCTCTCATTCTTAATCTTTCCCTCTCATTCTGAATCTTTCCCTCTCATTCTGAATCTTTCCCTCTCATTCTGAATCTTTCCCTCTCATTCTGAATCTTTCCCTCTCATTCTGAATCTTTCCCTCTCATTCTGAATCTTTCCCTCTCATTCTGAATCTTTCCCTCTCATTCTGAATCTTTCCCTCTCATTCTGAATCTTTCCCTCTCATTCTGAATCTTTCCCTCTCATTCTGAATCTTTCCCTCTCATTCTGAATCTTTCCCTCTCATTCTGAATCTTTCCCTCTCATTCTGAATCTTTCCCTCTCATTCTGAATCTTTCCCTCTCATTCTTAATCTTTCCCTCTCATTCTTAATCTTTCCCTCTCATTCTTAATCTTTCCCTCTCATTCTTAATCTTTCCCTCTCATTCTTAATCTTTCCCTCTCTGTCCTGTTTGTCTTTATTTTCCCTTCTCTGTCTTTATTTTCCCTTCTCTGTCTTTATTTTCTGTCTTTATTTTCTCTGTCTTTATTTTCTCTGTCTTTATTTTCTGTCTTTTTTCTTCTGTCTTTTTTCTTCTGTCTTTTTTCTTCTGACTTTTTTCTTCTGACTTTTTTTTTCTGACTTTTTTTTTCTGACTTTTTTTTCTGACTTTTTTTTTCTGACTTTTTTTTTCTGACTTTTTTTTTCTGACTTTTTTTTTCTGACTTTTTTTTTCTGACTTTTTTTTTCTGACTTTTTTTTTCTGACTTTTTTTTTCTGACTTTTTTTTTCTGACTTTTTTTTTCTGACTTTTTTTTTCTGACTTTTTTTTTCTGACTTTTTTTTTCTGACTTTTTTTTTCTGACTTTTTTTTTCTGACTTTTTTTTTCTGACTTTTTTTTTCTGACTTTTTTTTTCTGACTTTTTTTTCGCCCCAAGTGCTGTCCTCCCGATAGATTCCTCTGAGCTGATGTGACCTCCCCTTTAATTGACCTCCCCTTTAATTGACCTCCCCTTTAATTGACCTCCCCTTTAAATGGACCTCCCCTTTAAATGGACCTCCCCTTTAAATGGACCTCCCCTTTAAATGGACCTCCCCTTTAATGGACCTCCCCTTTAATGGACCTCCCCTTTAATGGACCTCCCCTTTAATGGACCTCCCCTTTAATGGACCTCCCCTTTAATGGACCTCCCCTTTAATTGCCTCTTCCCTTTAATTGCCTCTTCCCTTTAATTGCCTCTTCCCTTTAATTGCCTCTTCCCTTTAGTTGCCTCTTCCCTTTAGTTGCCTCTTCCCTTTAGTTGCCTCGAATCTTTCCCTCTCAATCTGAATCTTTCCCTCTCAATCTGAATCTTTCCCTATCATTCTGAATCTTTCCCTCTCATTCTGAATCTTTCCCTCTCATTCTGAATCTTTCCCTCTCAATCTGAATCTTTCCCTCTCAATCTGAATCTTTCCCTCTCAATCTGAATCTTTCCCTCTCAATCTGAATCTTTCCGTCTCAATCTGAATCTTTCCATCTCAATCTGAATCTTTCCCTCTCAATCTGAATCTTTCCCTCTCAATCTGAATCTTTCCCTCTCAATCTGAATCTTTCCCTCTCAATCTGAATCTTTCCCTCTCAATCTGAATCTTTCCCTCTCAATCTGAATCTTTCCCTCTCATTCTTAATCTTTCCCTCTCATTCTTAATCTTTCCCTCTCATTCTTAATCTTTCCCTCTCATTCTGAATCTTTCCCTCTCATTCTGAATCTTTCCCTCTCATTCTGAATCTTTCCCTCTCATTCTGAATCTTTCCCTCTCATTCTGAATCTTTCCCTCTCATTCTGAATCTTTCCCTCTCATTCTGAATCTTTCCCTCTCATTCTGAATCTTTCCCTCTCATTCTGAATCTTTCCCTCTCATTCTGAATCTTTCCCTCTCATTCTGAATCTTTCCCTCTCATTCTGAATCTTTCCCTCTCATTCTGAATCTTTCCCTCTCATTCTGAATCTTTCCCTCTCATTCTGAATCTTTCCCTCTCATTCTTAATCTTTCCCTCTCATTCTGAATCTTTCCCTCTCATTCTGAATCTTTCCCTCTCATTCTGAATCTTTCCCTCTCATTCTGAATCTTTCCCTCTCATTCTGAATCTTTCCCTCTCATTCTGAATCTTTCCCTCTCATTCTGAATCTTTCCCTCTCATTCTGAATCTTTCCCTCTCATTCTGAATCTTTCCCTCTCATTCTGAATCTTTCCCTCTCATTCTGAATCTTTCCCTCTCATTCTGAATCTTTCCCTCTCATTCTGAATCTTTCCCTCTCATTCTGAATCTTTCCCTCTCATTCTGAATCTTTCCCTCTCATTCTTAATCTTTCCCTCTCATTCTTAATCTTTCCCTCTCATTCTTAATCTTTCCCTCTCATTCTTAATCTTTCCCTCTCATTCTTAATCTTTCCCTCTCTGTCCTGTTTGTCTTTATTTTCCCTTCTCTGTCTTTATTTTCCCTTCTCTGTCTTTATTTTCTGTCTTTATTTTCTCTGTCTTTATTTTCTCTGTCTTTATTTTCTGTCTTTTTTCTTCTGTCTTTTTTCTTCTGTCTTTTTTCTTCTGACTTTTTTCTTCTGACTTTTTTTTTCTGACTTTTTTTTTCTGACTTTTTTTTCTGACTTTTTTTTTCTGACTTTTTTTTTCTGACTTTTTTTTTCTGACTTTTTTTTTCTGACTTTTTTTTTCTGACTTTTTTTTTCTGACTTTTTTTTTCTGACTTTTTTTTTCTGACTTTTTTTTTCTGACTTTTTTTTTCTGACTTTTTTTTTCTGACTTTTTTTTCACCCCAAGTGCTGTCCTCCCGATAGATTCCTCTGAGCTGATGTGACCTCCCCTTTAATTGACCTCCCCTTTAATTGACCTCCCCTTTAAATGGACCTCCCCTTTAAATGGACCTCCCCTTTAAATGGACCTCCCCTTTAAATGGACCTCCCCTTTAAATGGACCTCCCCTTTAAATGGACCTCCCCTTTAATGGACCTCCCCTTTAATGGACCTCCCCTTTAATGGACCTCCCCTTTAATGGACCTCCCCTTTAATGGACCTCCCCTTTAATTGCCTCTTCCCTTTAATTGCCTCTTCCCTTTAGTTGCCTCTTCCCTTTAGTTGCCTCTTCCCTTTAGTTGCCTCTTCCCTTTAGTTGCCTCGAATCTTTCCCTCTCAATCTGAATCTTTCCCTCTCAATCTGAATCTTTCCCTATCATTCTGAATCTTTCCCTCTCATTCTGAATCTTTCCCTCTCATTCTGAATCTTTCCCTCTCAATCTGAATCTTTCCCTCTCAATCTGAATCTTTCCGTCTCAATCTGAATCTTTCCCTCTCAATCTGAATCTTTCCGTCTCAATCTGAATCTTTCCATCTCAATCTGAATCTTTCCGTCTCAATCTGAATCTTTCCCTCTCAATCTGAATCTTTCCCTCTCAATCTGAATCTTTCCCTCTCAATCTGAATCTTTCCCTCTCAATCTGAATCTTTCCCTCTCAATCTGAATCTTTCCCTCTCAATCTGAATCTTTCCCTCTCATTCTTAATCTTTCCCTCTCATTCTTAATCTTTCCCTCTCATTCTTAATCTTTCCCTCTCATTCTGAATCTTTCCCTCTCATTCTGAATCTTTCCCTCTCATTCTGAATCTTTCCCTCTCATTCTGAATCTTTCCCTCTCATTCTGAATCTTTCCCTCTCATTCTGAATCTTTCCCTCTCATTCTGAATCTTTCCCTCTCATTCTGAATCTTTCCCTCTCATTCTGAATCTTTCCCTCTCATTCTGAATCTTTCCCTCTCATTCTGAATCTTTCCCCCTCATTCTGAATCTTTCCCTCTCATTCTGAATCTTTCCCTCTCATTCTGAATCTTTCCCTCTCATTCTGAATCTTTCCCTCTCATTCTGAATCTTTCCCTCTCATTCTGAATCTTTCCCTCTCATTCTGAATCTTTCCCTCTCATTCTGAATCTTTCCCTCTCATTCTTAATCTTTCCCTCTCATTCTTAATCTTTCCCTCTCATTCTTAATCTTTCCCTCTCATTCTTAATCTTTCCCTCTCATTCTTAATCTTTCCCTCTCTGTCCTGTTTGTCTTTATTTTCCCTTCTCTGTCTTTATTTTCTGTCTTTATTTTCTCTGTCTTTATTTTCTCTGTCTTTATTTTCTGTCTTTTTTCTTCTGTCTTTTTTCTTCTGTCTTTTTTCTTCTGTCTTTTTTCTTCTGACTTTTTTTTTCTGACTTTTTTTTTCTGACTTTTTTTTCTGACTTTTTTTTTCTGACTTTTTTTTTCTGACTTTTTTTTTCTGACTTTTTTTTTCTGACTTTTTTTTTCTGACTTTTTTTTTCTGACTTTTTTTTTCTGACTTTTTTTTTCTGACTTTTTTTTTCTGACTTTTTTTTTCTGACTTTTTTTTTCTGACTTTTTTTTTCTGACTTTTTTTTTCTGACTTTTTTTTTCTGACTTTTTTTTTCTGACTTTTTTTTTCTGACTTTTTTTTTCTGACTTTTTTTTTCTGACTTTTTTTTTCTGACTTTTTTTTTCTGACTTTTTTTTTCTGACTTTTTTTTTCTGACTTTTTTTTTCTGACTTTTTTTTTCTGACTTTTTTTTTCTGACTTTTTTTTTCTGACTTTTTTTTTCTGACTTTTTTTTCGCCCCAAGTGCTGTCCTCCCGATAGATTCCTCTGAGCTGATGTGACCTCCCCTTTAATTGACCTCCCCTTTAATTGACCTCCCCTTTAATTGACCTCCCCTTTAAATGGACCTCCCCTTTAAATGGACCTCCCCTTTAAATGGACCTCCCCTTTAAATGGACCTCCCCTTTAATGGACCTCCCCTTTAATGGACCTCCCCTTTAATGGACCTCCCCTTTAATGGACCTCCCCTTTAATGGACCTCCCCTTTAATGGACCTCCCCTTTAATTGCCTCTTCCCTTTAATTGCCTCTTCCCTTTAATTGCCTCTTCCCTTTAATTGCCTCTTCCCTTTAGTTGCCTCTTCCCTTTAGTTGCCTCTTCCCTTTAGTTGCCTCGAATCTTTCCCTCTCAATCTGAATCTTTCCCTCTCAATCTGAATCTTTCCCTATCATTCTGAATCTTTCCCTCTCATTCTGAATCTTTCCCTCTCATTCTGAATCTTTCCCTCTCAATCTGAATCTTTCCCTCTCAATCTGAATCTTTCCCTCTCAATCTGAATCTTTCCCTCTCAATCTGAATCTTTCCGTCTCAATCTGAATCTTTCCATCTCAATCTGAATCTTTCCGTCTCAATCTGAATCTTTCCCTCTCAATCTGAATCTTTCCCTCTCAATCTGAATCTTTCCCTCTCAATCTGAATCTTTCCCTCTCAATCTGAATCTTTCCCTCTCATTCTTAATCTTTCCCTCTCATTCTTAATCTTTCCCTCTCATTCTTAATCTTTCCCTCTCATTCTGAATCTTTCCCTCTCATTCTGAATCTTTCCCTCTCATTCTGAATCTTTCCCTCTCATTCTGAATCTTTCCCTCTCATTCTGAATCTTTCCCTCTCATTCTGAATCTTTCCCTCTCATTCTGAATCTTTCCCTCTCATTCTGAATCTTTCCCTCTCATTCTGAATCTTTCCCTCTCATTCTGAATCTTTCCCTCTCATTCTGAATCTTTCCCTCTCATTCTGAATCTTTCCCTCTCATTCTGAATCTTTCCCTCTCATTCTGAATCTTTCCCTCTCATTCTGAATCTTTCCCTCTCATTCTTAATCTTTCCCTCTCATTCTGAATCTTTCCCTCTCATTCTGAATCTTTCCCTCTCATTCTGAATCTTTCCCTCTCATTCTGAATCTTTCCCTCTCATTCTGAATCTTTCCCTCTCATTCTGAATCTTTCCCTCTCATTCTGAATCTTTCCCTCTCATTCTGAATCTTTCCCTCTCATTCTGAATCTTTCCCTCTCATTCTGAATCTTTCCCTCTCATTCTGAATCTTTCCCTCTCATTCTGAATCTTTCCCTCTCATTCTGAATCTTTCCCTCTCATTCTGAATCTTTCCCTCTCATTCTGAATCTTTCCCTCTCATTCTTAATCTTTCCCTCTCATTCTTAATCTTTCCCTCTCATTCTTAATCTTTCCCTCTCATTCTTAATCTTTCCCTCTCATTCTTAATCTTTCCCTCTCTGTCCTGTTTGTCTTTATTTTCCCTTCTCTGTCTTTATTTTCCCTTCTCTGTCTTTATTTTCTGTCTTTATTTTCTCTGTCTTTATTTTCTCTGTCTTTATTTTCTGTCTTTTTTCTTCTGTCTTTTTTCTTCTGTCTTTTTTCTTCTGACTTTTTTCTTCTGACTTTTTTTTTCTGACTTTTTTTTTCTGACTTTTTTTTCTGACTTTTTTTTTCTGACTTTTTTTTTCTGACTTTTTTTTTCTGACTTTTTTTTTCTGACTTTTTTTTTCTGACTTTTTTTTTCTGACTTTTTTTTTCTGACTTTTTTTTTCTGACTTTTTTTTTCTGACTTTTTTTTTCTGACTTTTTTTTTCTGACTTTTTTTTTCTGACTTTTTTTTTCTGACTTTTTTTTTCTGACTTTTTTTTTCTGACTTTTTTTTTCTGACTTTTTTTTTCTGACTTTTTTTTTCTGACTTTTTTTTTCTGACTTTTTTTTTCTGACTTTTTTTTCGCCCCAAGTGCTGTCCTCCCGATAGATTCCTCTGAGCTGATGTGACCTCCCCTTTAATTGACCTCCCCTTTAATTGACCTCCCCTTTAATTGACCTCCCCTTTAAATGGACCTCCCCTTTAAATGGACCTCCCCTTTAAATGGACCTCCCCTTTAAATGGACCTCCCCTTTAATGGACCTCCCCTTTAATGGACCTCCCCTTTAATGGACCTCCCCTTTAATGGACCTCCCCTTTAATGGACCTCCCCTTTAATGGACCTCCCCTTTAATTGCCTCTTCCCTTTAATTGCCTCTTCCCTTTAATTGCCTCTTCCCTTTAATTGCCTCTTCCCTTTAGTTGCCTCTTCCCTTTAGTTGCCTCTTCCCTTTAGTTGCCTCGAATCTTTCCCTCTCAATCTGAATCTTTCCCTCTCAATCTGAATCTTTCCCTATCATTCTGAATCTTTCCCTCTCATTCTGAATCTTTCCATCTCATTCTGAATCTTTCCCTCTCAATCTGAATCTTTCCCTCTCAATCTGAATCTTTCCGTCTCAATCTGAATCTTTCCCTCTCAATCTGAATCTTTCCGTCTCAATCTGAATCTTTCCATCTCAATCTGAATCTTTCCGTCTCAATCTGAATCTTTCCCTCTCAATCTGAATCTTTCCCTCTCAATCTGAATCTTTCCCTCTCAATCTGAATCTTTCCCTCTCAATCTGAATCTTTCCCTCTCAATCTGAATCTTTCCCTCTCAATCTGAATCTTTCCCTCTCATTCTTAATCTTTCCCTCTCATTCTTAATCTTTCCCTCTCATTCTTAATCTTTCCCTCTCATTCTGAATCTTTCCCTCTCATTCTGAATCTTTCCCTCTCATTCTGAATCTTTCCCTCTCATTCTGAATCTTTCCCTCTCATTCTGAATCTTTCCCTCTCATTCTGAATCTTTCCCTCTCATTCTGAATCTTTCCCTCTCATTCTGAATCTTTCCCTCTCATTCTGAATCTTTCCCTCTCATTCTGAATCTTTCCCTCTCATTCTGAATCTTTCCCTCTCATTCTGAATCTTTCCCTCTCATTCTGAATCTTTCCCTCTCATTCTGAATCTTTCCCTCTCATTCTGAATCTTTCCCTCTCATTCTGAATCTTTCCCTCTCATTCTGAATCTTTCCCTCTCATTCTGAATCTTTCCCTCTCATTCTTAATCTTTCCCTCTCATTCTTAATCTTTCCCTCTCATTCTGAATCTTTCCCTCTCATTCTGAATCTTTCCCTCTCATTCTGAATCTTTCCCTCTCATTCTGAATCTTTCCCTCTCATTCTGAATCTTTCCCTCTCATTCTGAATCTTTCCCTCTCATTCTGAATCTTTCCCTCTCATTCTGAATCTTTCCCTCTCATTCTGAATCTTTCCCTCTCATTCTGAATCTTTCCCTCTCATTCTGAATCTTTCCCTCTCATTCTGAATCTTTCCCTCTCATTCTGAATCTTTCCCTCTCATTCTGAATCTTTCCCTCTCATTCTTAATCTTTCCCTCTCATTCTTAATCTTTCCCTCTCATTCTTAATCTTTCCCTCTCATTCTTAATCTTTCCCTCTCATTCTTAATCTTTCCCTCTCTGTCCTGTTTGTCTTTATTTTCCCTTCTCTGTCTTTATTTTCCCTTCTCTGTCTTTATTTTCTGTCTTTATTTTCTCTGTCTTTATTTTCTCTGTCTTTATTTTCTGTCTTTTTTCTTCTGTCTTTTTTCTTCTGTCTTTTTTCTTCTGACTTTTTTCTTCTGACTTTTTTTTTCTGACTTTTTTTTTCTGACTTTTTTTTCTGACTTTTTTTTTCTGACTTTTTTTTTCTGACTTTTTTTTTCTGACTTTTTTTTTCTGACTTTTTTTTTCTGACTTTTTTTTTCTGACTTTTTTTTTCTGACTTTTTTTTTCTGACTTTTTTTTTCTGACTTTTTTTTTCTGACTTTTTTTTCACCCCAAGTGCTGTCCTCCCGATAGATTCCTCTGAGCTGATGTGACCTCCCCTTTAATTGACCTCCCCTTTAATTGACCTCCCCTTTAAATGGACCTCCCCTTTAAATGGACCTCCCCTTTAAATGGACCTCCCCTTTAAATGGACCTCCCCTTTAAATGGACCTCCCCTTTAATGGACCTCCCCTTTAATGGACCTCCCCTTTAATGGACCTCCCCTTTAATGGACCTCCCCTTTAATGGACCTCCCCTTTAATTGCCTCTTCCCTTTAATTGCCTCTTCCCTTTAGTTGCCTCTTCCCTTTAGTTGCCTCTTCCCTTTAGTTGCCTCTTCCCTTTAGTTGCCTCGAATCTTTCCCTCTCAATCTGAATCTTTCCCTCTCAATCTGAATCTTTCCCTATCATTCTGAATCTTTCCCTCTCATTCTGAATCTTTCCCTCTCATTCTGAATCTTTCCCTCTCAATCTGAATCTTTCCCTCTCAATCTGAATCTTTCCGTCTCAATCTGAATCTTTCCCTCTCAATCTGAATCTTTCCGTCTCAATCTGAATCTTTCCATCTCAATCTGAATCTTTCCGTCTCAATCTGAATCTTTCCCTCTCAATCTGAATCTTTCCCTCTCAATCTGAATCTTTCCCTCTCAATCTGAATCTTTCCCTCTCAATCTGAATCTTTCCCTCTCAATCTGAATCTTTCCCTCTCAATCTGAATCTTTCCCTCTCATTCTTAATCTTTCCCTCTCATTCTTAATCTTTCCCTCTCATTCTTAATCTTTCCCTCTCATTCTGAATCTTTCCCTCTCATTCTGAATCTTTCCCTCTCATTCTGAATCTTTCCCTCTCATTCTGAATCTTTCCCTCTCATTCTGAATCTTTCCCTCTCATTCTGAATCTTTCCCTCTCATTCTGAATCTTTCCCTCTCATTCTGAATCTTTCCCTCTCATTCTGAATCTTTCCCTCTCATTCTGAATCTTTCCCTCTCATTCTGAATCTTTCCCTCTCATTCTGAATCTTTCCCTCTCATTCTGAATCTTTCCCTCTCATTCTGAATCTTTCCCTCTCATTCTGAATCTTTCCCTCTCATTCTGAATCTTTCCCTCTCATTCTGAATCTTTCCCTCTCATTCTGAATCTTTCCCTCTCATTCTTAATCTTTCCCTCTCATTCTTAATCTTTCCCTCTCATTCTTAATCTTTCCCTCTCATTCTTAATCTTTCCCTCTCATTCTTAATCTTTCCCTCTCTGTCCTGTTTGTCTTTATTTTCCCTTCTCTGTCTTTATTTTCCCTTCTCTGTCTTTATTTTCTGTCTTTATTTTCTCTGTCTTTATTTTCTCTGTCTTTATTTTCTGTCTTTTTTCTTCTGTCTTTTTTCTTCTGTCTTTTTTCTTCTGACTTTTTTCTTCTGACTTTTTTTTTCTGACTTTTTTTTTCTGACTTTTTTTTCTGACATTTTTTTTCTGACTTTTTTTTTCTGACTTTTTTTTTCTGACTTTTTTTTTCTGACTTTTTTTTTCTGACTTTTTTTTTCTGACTTTTTTTTTCTGACTTTTTTTTTCTGACTTTTTTTTTCTGACTTTTTTTTTCTGACTTTTTTTTCGCCCCAAGTGCTGTCCTCCCGATAGATTCCTCTGAGCTGATGTGACCTCCCCTTTAATTGACCTCCCCTTTAATTGACCTCCCCTTTAATTGACCTCCCCTTTAAATGGACCTCCCCTTTAAATGGACCTCCCCTTTAAATGGACCTCCCCTTTAATGGACCTCCCCTTTAATGGACCTCCCCTTTAATGGACCTCCCCTTTAATGGACCTCCCCTTTAATGGACCTCCCCTTTAATGGACCTCCCCTTTAATGGACCTCCCCTTTAATTGCCTCTTCCCTTTAATTGCCTCTTCCCTTTAATTGCCTCTTCCCTTTAATTGCCTCTTCCCTTTAGTTGCCTCTTCCCTTTAGTTGCCTCTTCCCTTTAGTTGCCTCGAATCTTTCCCTCTCAATCTGAATCTTTCCCTCTCAATCTGAATCTTTCCCTATCATTCTGAATCTTTCCCTCTCATTCTGAATCTTTCCCTCTCATTCTGAATCTTTCCCTCTCAATCTGAATCTTTCCCTCTCAATCTGAATCTTTCCGTCTCAATCTGAATCTTTCCCTCTCAATCTGAATCTTTCCGTCTCAATCTGAATCTTTCCATCTCAATCTGAATCTTTCCGTCTCAATCTGAATCTTTCCCTCTCAATCTGAATCTTTCCCTCTCAATCTGAATCTTTCCCTCTCAATCTGAATCTTTCCCTCTCAATCTGAATCTTTCCCTCTCAATCTGAATCTTTCCCTCTCATTCTTAATCTTTCCCTCTCATTCTTAATCTTTCCCTCTCATTCTGAATCTTTCCCTCTCATTCTGAATCTTTCCCTCTCATTCTGAATCTTTCCCTCTCATTCTGAATCTTTCCCTCTCATTCTGAATCTTTCCCTCTCATTCTGAATCTTTCCCTCTCATTCTGAATCTTTCCCTCTCATTCTGAATCTTTCCCTCTCATTCTGAATCTTTCCCTCTCATTCTGAATCTTTCCCTCTCATTCTGAATCTTTCCCTCTCATTCTGAATCTTTCCCTCTCATTCTGAATCTTTCCCTCTCATTCTGAATCTTTCCCTCTCATTCTGAATCTTTCCCTCTCATTCTGAATCTTTCCCTCTCATTCTGAATCTTTCCCTCTCATTCTGAATCTTTCCCTCTCATTCTGAATCTTTCCCTCTCATTCTTAATCTTTCCCTCTCATTCTTAATCTTTCCCTCTCATTCTGAATCTTTCCCTCTCATTCTGAATCTTTCCCTCTCATTCTGAATCTTTCCCTCTCATTCTGAATCTTTCCCTCTCATTCTGAATCTTTCCCTCTCATTCTGAATCTTTCCCTCTCATTCTGAATCTTTCCCTCTCATTCTGAATCTTTCCCTCTCATTCTGAATCTTTCCCTCTCATTCTGAATCTTTCCCTCTCATTCTGAATCTTTCCCTCTCTTTCTGAATCTTTCCCTCTCATTCTGAATCTTTCCCTCTCATTCTGAATCTTTCCCTCTCATTCTGAATCTTTCCCTCTCATTCTGAATCTTTCCCTCTCATTCTTAATCTTTCCCTCTCATTCTTAATCTTTCCCTCTCATTCTTAATCTTTCCCTCTCATTCTTAATCTTTCCCTCTCATTCTTAATCTTTCCCTCTCATTCTTAATCTTTCCCTCTCATTCTTAATCTTTCCCTCTCTGTCCTGTTTGTCTTTATTTTCCCTTCTCTGTCTTTATTTTCCCTTCTCTGTCTTTATTTTCTGTCTTTATTTTCTCTGTCTTTATTTTCTCTGTCTTTATTTTCTGTCTTTTTTCTTCTGTCTTTTTTCTTCTGTCTTTTTTCTTCTGACTTTTTTCTTCTGACTTTTTTTTTCTGACTTTTTTTTTCTGACTTTTTTTTCTGACTTTTTTTTTCTGACTTTTATTTTCTGACTTTTTTTTTCTGACTTTTTTTTTCTGACTTTTTTTTTCTGACTTTTTTTTTCTGACTTTTTTTTCTGACTTTTTTTTTCTGACTTTTTTTTTCTGACTTTTTTTTTCTGACTTTTTTTTTCTGACTTTTTTTTTCTGACTTTTTTTTCACCCCAAGTGCTGTCCTCCCGATAGATTCCTCTGAGCTGATGTGACCTCCCCTTTAATTGACCTCCCCTTTAATTGACCTCCCCTTTAATTGACCTCCCCTTTAAATGGACCTCCCCTTTAAATGGACCTCCCCTTTAAATGGACCTCCCCTTTAATGGACCTCCCCTTTAATGGACCTCCCCTTTAATGGACCTCCCCTTTAATGGACCTCCCCTTTAATGGACCTCCCCTTTAATGGACCTCCCCTTTAATGGACCTCCCCTTTAATTGCCTCTTCCCTTTAATTGCCTCTTCCCTTTAATTGCCTCTTCCCTTTAGTTGCCTCTTCCCTTTAGTTGCCTCTTCCCTTTAGTTGCCTCGAATCTTTCCCTCTCAATCTGAATCTTTCCCTCTCAATCTGAATCTTTCCCTATCATTCTGAATCTTTCCCTCTCATTCTGAATCTTTCCCTCTCATTCTGAATCTTTCCCTCTCAATCTGAATCTTTCCCTCTCAATCTGAATCTTTCCGTCTCAATCTGAATCTTTCCCTCTCAATCTGAATCTTTCCGTCTCAATCTGAATCTTTCCATCTCAATCTGAATCTTTCCGTCTCAATCTGAATCTTTCCCTCTCAATCTGAATCTTTCCCTCTCAATCTGAATCTTTCCCTCTCAATCTGAATCTTTCCCTCTCAATCTGAATCTTTCCCTCTCAATCTGAATCTTTCCCTCTCATTCTTAATCTTTCCCTCTCATTCTTAATCTTTCCCTCTCATTCTTAATCTTTCCCTCTCATTCTGAATCTTTCCCTCTCATTCTGAATCTTTCCCTCTCATTCTGAATCTTTCCCTCTCATTCTGAATCTTTCCCTCTCATTCTGAATCTTTCCCTCTCATTCTGAATCTTTCCCTCTCATTCTGAATCTTTCCCTCTCATTCTGAATCTTTCCCTCTCATTCTGAATCTTTCCCTCTCATTCTGAATCTTTCCCTCTCATTCTGAATCTTTCCCTCTCATTCTGAATCTTTCCCTCTCATTCTGAATCTTTCCCTCTCATTCTGAATCTTTCCCTCTCATTCTTAATCTTTCCCTCTCATTCTTAATCTTTCCCTCTCATTCTGAATCTTTCCCTCTCATTCTGAATCTTTCCCTCTCATTCTGAATCTTTCCCTCTCATTCTGAATCTTTCCCTCTCATTCTGAATCTTTCCCTCTCATTCTGAATCTTTCCCTCTCATTCTGAATCTTTCCCTCTCATTCTGAATCTTTCCCTCTCATTCTTAATCTTTCCCTCTCATTCTTAATCTTTCCCTCTCATTCTTAATCTTTCCCTCTCATTCTTAATCTTTCCCTCTCATTCTTAATCTTTCCCTCTCATTCTTAATCTTTCCCTCTCTGTCCTGTTTGTCTTTATTTTCCCTTCTCTGTCTTTATTTTCCCTTCTCTGTCTTTATTTTCTGTCTTTATTTTCTCTGTCTTTATTTTCTCTGTCTTTATTTTCTGTCTTTTTTCTTCTGTCTTTTTTCTTCTGTCTTTTTTCTTCTGACTTTTTTCTTCTGACTTTTTTTTTCTGACTTTTTTTTTCTGACTTTTTTTTCTGACTTTTTTTTTCTGACTTTTTTTTTCTGACTTTTTTTTTCTGACTTTTTTTTTCTGACTTTTTTTTTCTGACTTTTTTTTTCTGACTTTTTTTTTCTGACTTTTTTTTTCTGACTTTTTTTTTCTGACTTTTTTTTTCTGACTTTTTTTTTCTGACTTTTTTTTTCTGACTTTTTTTTTCTGACTTTTTTTTTCTGACTTTTTTTTTCTGACTTTTTTTTTCTGACTTTTTTTTTCTGACTTTTTTTTTCTGACTTTTTTTTTCTGACTTTTTTTTTCTGACTTTTTTTTTCTGACTTTTTTTTTCTGACTTTTTTTTTCTGACTTTTTTTTTCTGACTTTTTTTTTCTGACTTTTTTTTTCTGACTTTTTTTTCGCCCCAAGTGCTGTCCTCCCGATAGATTCCTCTGAGCTGATGTGACCTCCCCTTTAATTGACCTCCCCTTTAATTGACCTCCCCTTTAAATGGACCTCCCCTTTAAATGGACCTCCCCTTTAAATGGACCTCCCCTTTAAATGGACCTCCCCTTTAATGGACCTCCCCTTTAATGGACCTCCCCTTTAATGGACCTCCCCTTTAATGGACCTCCCCTTTAATGGACCTCCCCTTTAATGGACCTCCCCTTTAATGGACCTCCCCTTTAATGGACCTCCCCTTTAATTGCCTCTTCCCTTTAATTGCCTCTTCCCTTTAATTGCCTCTTCCCTTTAATTGCCTCTTCCCTTTAGTTGCCTCTTCCCTTTAGTTGCCTCTTCCCTTTAGTTGCCTCGAATCTTTCCCTCTCAATCTGAATCTTTCCTTCTCAATCTGAATCTTTCCCTATCATTCTGAATCTTTCCCTCTCATTCTGAATCTTTCCCTCTCATTCTGAATCTTTCCCTCTCAATCTGAATCTTTCCCTCTCAATCTGAATCTTTCCCTCTCAATCTGAATCTTTCCGTCTCAATCTGAATCTTTCCATCTCAATCTGAATCTTTCCGTCTCAATCTGAATCTTTCCCTCTCAATCTGAATCTTTCCCTCTCAATCTGAATCTTTCCCTCTCAATCTGAATCTTTCCCTCTCAATCTGAATCTTTCCCTCTCATTCTTAATCTTTCCCTCTCATTCTTAATCTTTCCCTCTCATTCTTAATCTTTCCCTCTCATTCTGAATCTTTCCCTCTCATTCTGAATCTTTCCCTCTCATTCTGAATCTTTCCCTCTCATTCTGAATCTTTCCCTCTCATTCTGAATCTTTCCCTCTCATTCTGAATCTTTCCCTCTCATTCTGAATCTTTCCCTCTCATTCTGAATCTTTCCCTCTCATTCTGAATCTTTCCCTCTCATTCTGAATCTTTCCCTCTCATTCTGAATCTTTCCCTCTCATTCTGAATCTTTCCCTCTCATTCTGAATCTTTCCCTCTCATTCTGAATCTTTCCCTCTCATTCTGAATCTTTCCCTCTCATTCTGAATCTTTCCCTCTCATTCTGAATCTTTCCCTCTCATTCTTAATCTTTCCCTCTCATTCTTAATCTTTCCCTCTCATTCTTAATCTTTCCCTCTCATTCTGAATCTTTCCCTCTCATTCTGAATCTTTCCCTCTCATTCTGAATCTTTCCCTCTCATTCTGAATCTTTCCCTCTCATTCTGAATCTTTCCCTCTCATTCTGAATCTTTCCCTCTCATTCTGAATCTTTCCCTCTCATTCTGAATCTTTCCCTCTCATTCTGAATCTTTCCCTCTCATTCTGAATCTTTCCCTCTCATTCTGAATCTTTCCCTCTCATTCTGAATCTTTCCCTCTCATTCTGAATCTTTCCCTCTCATTCTGAATCTTTCCCTCTCATTCTGAATCTTTCCCTCTCATTCTGAATCTTTCCCTCTCATTCTTAATCTTTCCCTCTCATTCTTAATCTTTCCCTCTCATTCTTAATCTTTCCCTCTCATTCTTAATCTTTCCCTCTCTGTCCTGTTTGTCTTTATTTTCCCTTCTCTGTCTTTATTTTCCCTTCTCTGTCTTTATTTTCTGTCTTTATTTTCTCTGTCTTTATTTTCTGTCTTTTTTCTTCTGTCTTTTTTCTTCTGACTTTTTTCTTCTGACTTTTTTTTTCTGACTTTTTTTTTCTGACTTTTTTTTCTGACTTTTTTTTTCTGACTTTTTTTTTCTGACTTTTTTTTTCTGACTTTTTTTTTCTGACTTTTTTTTTCTGACTTTTTTTTTCTGACTTTTTTTTTCTGACTTTTTTTTTCTGACTTTTTTTTTCTGACTTTTTTTTTCTGACTTTTTTTTTCTGACTTTTTTTTTCTGACTTTTTTTTTCTGACTTTTTTTTTCTGACTTTTTTTTTCTGACTTTTTTTTCGCCCCAAGTGCTGTCCTCCCGATAGATTCCTCTGAGCTGATGTGACCTCCCCTTTAATTGACCTCCCCTTTAATTGACCTCCCCTTTAAATGGACCTCCCCTTTAAATGGACCTCCCCTTTAAATGGACCTCCCCTTTAATGGACCTCCCCTTTAATGGACCTCCCCTTTAATGGACCTCCCCTTTAATGGACCTCCCCTTTAATGGACCTCCCCTTTAATGGACCTCCCCTTTAATTGCCTCTTCCCTTTAATTGCCTCTTCCCTTTAATTGCCTCTTCCCTTTAATTGCCTCTTCCCTTTAGTTGCCTCTTCCCTTTAGTTGCCTCTTCCCTTTAGTTGCCTCGAATCTTTCCCTCTCAATCTGAATCTTTCCCTCTCAATCTGAATCTTTCCCTATCATTCTGAATCTTTCCCTCTCATTCTGAATCTTTCCCTCTCATTCTGAATCTTTCCCTCTCAATCTGAATCTTTCCCTCTCAATCTGAATCTTTCCGTCTCAATCTGAATCTTTCCCTCTCAATCTGAATCTTTCCGTCTCAATCTGAATCTTTCCATCTCAATCTGAATCTTTCCGTCTCAATCTGAATCTTTCCCTCTCAATCTGAATCTTTCCCTCTCAATCTGAATCTTTCCCTCTCAATCTGAATCTTTCCCTCTCAATCTGAATCTTTCCCTCTCAATCTGAATCTTTCCCTCTCAATCTGAATCTTTCCCTCTCATTCTTAATCTTTCCCTCTCATTCTTAATCTTTCCCTCTCATTCTTAATCTTTCCCTCTCATTCTGAATCTTTCCCTCTCATTCTGAATCTTTCCCTCTCATTCTGAATCTTTCCCTCTCATTCTGAATCTTTCCCTCTCATTCTGAATCTTTCCCTCTCATTCTGAATCTTTCCCTCTCATTCTGAATCTTTCCCTCTCATTCTGAATCTTTCCCTCTCATTCTGAATCTTTCCCTCTCATTCTGAATCTTTCCCTCTCATTCTGAATCTTTCCCTCTCATTCTGAATCTTTCCCTCTCATTCTGAATCTTTCCCTCTCATTCTGAATCTTTCCCTCTCATTCTGAATCTTTCCCTCTCATTCTGAATCTTTCCCTCTCATTCTTAATCTTTCCCTCTCATTCTTAATCTTTCCCTCTCATTCTGAATCTTTCCCTCTCATTCTGAATCTTTCCCTCTCATTCTGAATCTTTCCCTCTCATTCTGAATCTTTCCCTCTCATTCTGAATCTTTCCCTCTCATTCTGAATCTTTCCCTCTCATTCTGAATCTTTCCCTCTCATTCTGAATCTTTCCCTCTCATTCTGAATCTTTCCCTCTCATTCTGAATCTTTCCCTCTCATTCTGAATCTTTCCCTCTCATTCTGAATCTTTCCCTCTCATTCTGAATCTTTCCCTCTCATTCTGAATCTTTCCCTCTCATTCTGAATCTTTCCCTCTCATTCTGAATCTTTCCCTCTCATTCTTAATCTTTCCCTCTCATTCTTAATCTTTCCCTCTCATTCTTAATCTTTCCCTCTCATTCTTAATCTTTCCCTCTCATTCTTAATCTTTCCCTCTCATTCTTAATCTTTCCCTCTCTGTCCTGTTTGTCTTTATTTTCCCTTCTCTGTCTTTATTTTCCCTTCTCTGTCTTTATTTTCTGTCTTTATTTTCTCTGTCTTTATTTTCTCTGTCTTTATTTTCTGTCTTTTTTCTTCTGTCTTTTTTCTTCTGTCTTTTTTCTTCTGTCTTTTTTCTTCTGACTTTTTTTTTCTGACTTTTTTTTTCTGACTTTTTTTTCTGACTTTTTTTTTCTGACTTTTTTTTTCTGACTTTTTTTTTCTGACTTTTTTTTTCTGACTTTTTTTTTCTGACTTTTTTTTTCTGACTTTTTTTTTCTGACTTTTTTTTTCTGACTTTTTTTTTCTGACTTTTTTTTTCTGACTTTTTTTTTCTGACTTTTTTTTCACCCCAAGTGCTGTCCTCCCGATAGATTCCTCTGAGCTGATGTGACCTCCCCTTTAATTGACCTCCCCTTTAATTGACCTCCCCTTTAATTGACCTCCCCTTTAAATGGACCTCCCCTTTAAATGGACCTCCCCTTTAAATGGACCTCCCCTTTAAATGGACCTCCCCTTTAAATGGACCTCCCCTTTAATGGACCTCCCCTTTAATGGACCTCCCCTTTAATGGACCTCCCCTTTAATGGACCTCCCCTTTAATGGACCTCCCCTTTAATTGCCTCTTCCCTTTAATTGCCTCTTCCCTTTAGTTGCCTCTTCCCTTTAGTTGCCTCTTCCCTTTAGTTGCCTCTTCCCTTTAGTTGCCTCGAATCTTTCCCTCTCAATCTGAATCTTTCCCTCTCAATCTGAATCTTTCCCTATCATTCTGAATCTTTCCCTCTCATTCTGAATCTTTCCCTCTCATTCTGAATCTTTCCCTCTCAATCTGAATCTTTCCCTCTCAATCTGAATCTTTCCGTCTCAATCTGAATCTTTCCCTCTCAATCTGAATCTTTCCGTCTCAATCTGAATCTTTCCATCTCAATCTGAATCTTTCCGTCTCAATCTGAATCTTTCCCTCTCAATCTGAATCTTTCCCTCTCAATCTGAATCTTTCCCTCTCAATCTGAATCTTTCCCTCTCAATCTGAATCTTTCCCTCTCAATCTGAATCTTTCCCTCTCAATCTGAATCTTTCCCTCTCATTCTTAATCTTTCCCTCTCATTCTTAATCTTTCCCTCTCATTCTTAATCTTTCCCTCTCATTCTGAATCTTTCCCTCTCATTCTGAATCTTTCCCTCTCATTCTGAATCTTTCCCTCTCATTCTGAATCTTTCCCTCTCATTCTGAATCTTTCCCTCTCATTCTGAATCTTTCCCTCTCATTCTGAATCTTTCCCTCTCATTCTGAATCTTTCCCTCTCATTCTGAATCTTTCCCTCTCATTCTGAATCTTTCCCTCTCATTCTGAATCTTTCCCTCTCATTCTGAATCTTTCCCTCTCATTCTGAATCTTTCCCTCTCATTCTGAATCTTTCCCTCTCATTCTGAATCTTTCCCTCTCATTCTGAATCTTTCCCTCTCATTCTTAATCTTTCCCTCTCATTCTTAATCTTTCCCTCTCATTCTTAATCTTTCCCTCTCATTCTTAATCTTTCCCTCTCATTCTTAATCTTTCCCTCTCTGTCCTGTTTGTCTTTATTTTCCCTTCTCTGTCTTTATTTTCCCTTCTCTGTCTTTATTTTCTGTCTTTATTTTCTCTGTCTTTATTTTCTCTGTCTTTATTTTCTGTCTTTTTTCTTCTGTCTTTTTTCTTCTGTCTTTTTTCTTCTGACTTTTTTCTTCTGACTTTTTTTTTCTGACTTTTTTTTTCTGACTTTTTTTTCTGACTTTTTTTTTCTGACTTTTTTTTTCTGACTTTTTTTTTCTGACTTTTTTTTTCTGACTTTTTTTTTCTGACTTTTTTTTTCTGACTTTTTTTTTCTGACTTTTTTTTTCTGACTTTTTTTTTCTGACTTTTTTTTCGCCCCAAGTGCTGTCCTCCCGATAGATTCCTCTGAGCTGATGTGACCTCCCCTTTAATTGACCTCCCCTTTAATTGACCTCCCCTTTAATTGACCTCCCCTTTAAATGGACCTCCCCTTTAAATGGACCTCCCCTTTAAATGGACCTCCCCTTTAATGGACCTCCCCTTTAATGGACCTCCCCTTTAATGGACCTCCCCTTTAATGGACCTCCCCTTTAATGGACCTCCCCTTTAATGGACCTCCCCTTTAATGGACCTCCCCTTTAATTGCCTCTTCCCTTTAATTGCCTCTTCCCTTTAATTGCCTCTTCCCTTTAATTGCCTCTTCCCTTTAGTTGCCTCTTCCCTTTAGTTGCCTCTTCCCTTTAGTTGCCTCGAATCTTTCCCTCTCAATCTGAATCTTTCCCTCTCAATCTGAATCTTTCCCTATCATTCTGAATCTTTCCCTCTCATTCTGAATCTTTCCCTCTCATTCTGAATCTTTCCCTCTCAATCTGAATCTTTCCCTCTCAATCTGAATCTTTCCGTCTCAATCTGAATCTTTCCCTCTCAATCTGAATCTTTCCGTCTCAATCTGAATCTTTCCATCTCAATCTGAATCTTTCCGTCTCAATCTGAATCTTTCCCTCTCAATCTGAATCTTTCCCTCTCAATCTGAATCTTTCCCTCTCAATCTGAATCTTTCCCTCTCAATCTGAATCTTTCCCTCTCAATCTGAATCTTTCCCTCTCATTCTTAATCTTTCCCTCTCATTCTTAATCTTTCCCTCTCATTCTTAATCTTTCCCTCTCATTCTGAATCTTTCCCTCTCATTCTGAATCTTTCCCTCTCATTCTGAATCTTTCCCTCTCATTCTGAATCTTTCCCTCTCATTCTGAATCTTTCCCTCTCATTCTGAATCTTTCCCTCTCATTCTGAATCTTTCCCTCTCATTCTGAATCTTTCCCTCTCATTCTGAATCTTTCCCTCTCATTCTGAATCTTTCCCTCTCATTCTGAATCTTTCCCTCTCATTCTGAATCTTTCCCTCTCATTCTGAATCTTTCCCTCTCATTCTGAATCTTTCCCTCTCATTCTGAATCTTTCCCTCTCATTCTGAATCTTTCCCTCTCATTCTGAATCTTTCCCTCTCATTCTGAATCTTTCCCTCTCATTCTGAATCTTTCCCTCTCATTCTGAATCTTTCCCTCTCATTCTGAATCTTTCCCTCTCATTCTGAATCTTTCCCTCTCATTCTGAATCTTTCCCTCTCATTCTGAATCTTTCCCTCTCATTCTGAATCTTTCCCTCTCATTCTGAATCTTTCCCTCTCATTCTGAATCTTTCCCTCTCATTCTGAATCTTTCCCTCTCATTCTGAATCTTTCCCTCTCATTCTGAATCTTTCCCTCTCATTCTGAATCTTTCCCTCTCATTCTGAATCTTTCCCTCTCATTCTTAATCTTTCCCTCTCATTCTTAATCTTTCCCTCTCATTCTTAATCTTTCCCTCTCATTCTTAATCTTTCCCTCTCATTCTTAATCTTTCCCTCTCATTCTTAATCTTTCCCTCTCTGTCCTGTTTGTCTTTATTTTCCCTTCTCTGTCTTTATTTTCCCTTCTCTGTCTTTATTTTCTGTCTTTATTTTCTCTGTCTTTATTTTCTCTGTCTTTATTTTCTGTCTTTTTTCTTCTGTCTTTTTTCTTCTGTCTTTTTTCTTCTGACTTTTTTCTTCTGACTTTTTTTTTCTGACTTTTTTTTTCTGACTTTTTTTTCTGACTTTTTTTTTCTGACTTTTTTTTTCTGACTTTTTTTTTCTGACTTTTTTTTTCTGACTTTTTTTTTCTGACTTTTTTTTTCTGACTTTTTTTCTGACTTTTTTTTTCTGACTTTTTTTTTCTGACTTTTTTTTTCTGACTTTTTTTTTCTGACTTTTTTTTTCTGACTTTTTTTTCACCCCAAGTGCTGTCCTCCCGATAGATTCCTCTGAGCTGATGTGACCTCCCCTTTAATTGACCTCCCCTTTAATTGACCTCCCCTTTAATTGACCTCCCCTTTAAATGGACCTCCCCTTTAAATGGACCTCCCCTTTAAATGGACCTCCCCTTTAAATGGACCTCCCCTTTAATGGACCTCCCCTTTAATGGACCTCCCCTTTAATGGACCTCCCCTTTAATGGACCTCCCCTTTAATGGACCTCCCCTTTAATTGCCTCTTCCCTTTAATTGCCTCTTCCCTTTAATTGCCTCTTCCCTTTAGTTGCCTCTTCCCTTTAGTTGCCTCTTCCCTTTAGTTGCCTCGAATCTTTCCCTCTCAATCTGAATCTTTCCCTCTCAATCTGAATCTTTCCCTATCATTCTGAATCTTTCCCTCTCATTCTGAATCTTTCCCTCTCATTCTGAATCTTTCCCTCTCAATCTGAATCTTTCCCTCTCAATCTGAATCTTTCCGTCTCAATCTGAATCTTTCCCTCTCAATCTGAATCTTTCCGTCTCAATCTGAATCTTTCCATCTCAATCTGAATCTTTCCGTCTCAATCTGAATCTTTCCCTCTCAATCTGAATCTTTCCCTCTCAATCTGAATCTTTCCCTCTCAATCTGAATCTTTCCCTCTCAATCTGAATCTTTCCCTCTCAATCTGAATCTTTCCCTCTCATTCTTAATCTTTCCCTCTCATTCTTAATCTTTCCCTCTCATTCTTAATCTTTCCCTCTCATTCTGAATCTTTCCCTCTCATTCTGAATCTTTCCCTCTCATTCTGAATCTTTCCCTCTCATTCTGAATCTTTCCCTCTCATTCTGAATCTTTCCCTCTCATTCTGAATCTTTCCCTCTCATTCTGAATCTTTCCCTCTCATTCTGAATCTTTCCCTCTCATTCTGAATCTTTCCCTCTCATTCTGAATCTTTCCCTCTCATTCTGAATCTTTCCCTCTCATTCTGAATCTTTCCCTCTCATTCTGAATCTTTCCCTCTCATTCTGAATCTTTCCCTCTCATTCTGAATCTTTCCCTCTCATTCTGAATCTTTCCCTCTCATTCTGAATCTTTCCCTCTCATTCTTAATCTTTCCCTCTCATTCTTAATCTTTCCCTCTCATTCTTAATCTTTCCCTCTCATTCTTAATCTTTCCCTCTCATTCTTAATCTTTCCCTCTCATTCTTAATCTTTCCCTCTCTGTCCTGTTTGTCTTTATTTTCCCTTCTCTGTCTTTATTTTCCCTTCTCTGTCTTTATTTTCTGTCTTTATTTTCTCTGTCTTTATTTTCTCTGTCTTTATTTTCTGTCTTTTTTCTTCTGTCTTTTTTCTTCTGACTTTTTTCTTCTGACTTTTTTTTTCTGACTTTTTTTTTCTGACTTTTTTTTCTGACTTTTTTTTTCTGACTTTTTTTTTCTGACTTTTTTTTTCTGACTTTTTTTTTCTGACTTTTTTTTTCTGACTTTTTTTTTCTGACTTTTTTTTTCTGACTTTTTTTTTCTGACTTTTTTTTTCTGACTTTTTTTTTCTGACTTTTTTTTTCTGACTTTTTTTTTCTGACTTTTTTTTTCTGACTTTTTTTTTCGCCCCAAGTGCTGTCCTCCCGATAGATTCCTCTGAGCTGATGTGACCTCCCCTTTAATTGACCTCCCCTTTAATTGACCTCCCCTTTAAATGGCCCTCCCCTTTAAATGGCCCTCCCCTTTAAATGGCCCTCCCCTTTAAATGGCCCTCCCCTTTAAATGGACCTCCCCTTTAATGGACCTCCCCTTTAATGGACCTCCCCTTTAATGGACCTCCCCTTTAATGGACCTCCCCTTTAATGGACCTCCCCTTTAATGGACCTCCCCTTTAATGGACCTCCCCTTTAATGGACCTCCCCTTTAATGGACCTCCCCTTTAAATGGCCCTCCCCTTTAAATGGCCCTCCCCTTTAAATGGCCCTCCCCTTTAAATGGCCCTCCCCTTTAAATGGCCCTCCCCTTTAAATGGCCCTCCCCTTTAAATGGCCCTCCCCTTTAAATGGCCCTCCCCTTTAAATGGCCCTCCCCTTTAAATGGCCCTCCCCTTTAAATGGCCCTCCCCTTTAAATGGCCCTCCCCTTTAATTGCCTCTCCCCTTTAATTGCCTCCCCCCTTTAATTGCCTCCCCCCTTTAATTGCCTCCCCCCTTTAATTGCCTCCCCCCTTTAATTGCCTCCCCCCTTTAATTGCCTCCCCCCTTTAATTGCCTCCCCCCTTTAATTGCCTCCCCCCTTTAATTGCCTCCCCCCTTTAATTGCCTCCCCCCTTTAATTGCCTCCCCCCTTTAATTGCCTCCCCCCTTTAATTGCCTCCCCCCTTTAATTGCCTCCCCCCTTTAATTGCCTCCCCCCTTTAATTGCCTCTCCCCTTTAATTGCCTCTCCCCTTTAATTGCCTCCCCCCTTTAATTGCCTCCTTCCCTTTAATTGCCTCCTTCCCTTTAATTGCCTCCTTCCCTTTAATTGCCTCCTTCCCTTTAATTGCCTCCTTCCCTTTAATTGCCTCCTTCCCTTTAATTGCCTCCTTCCCTTTAATTGCCTCCCCCCCTTTAATTGCCTCCCCCCTAGACTGACAGAACCCCCCCCCCCCTTTGTAATTACTGTACCCCCCCACCGCAATCAATCCCCCTCCACTCCCCCCGACACACAGACCACTAACCCTCAGTGTAAAAGCCCCACCCGTCTATCTGTGTATGAAAATGAATGACAAAGACACGGGGATTTTTATTAATATTTATCTCTCTGGTTATAGCTCTTGTCCGAGGATTCCTCACGGCAAAACTACTCGCTGTCTGCGTCGCCAAACTTTCCGAAAGAATTCTCCTCGGTTGGAAGAGAGAAAGAGAAAATAAAGTGAAATTTGATTAAAGACAAAACACAAAAGCTGATGGTAAACAATAAAAGGCACAGCAAGATCCCAGGACTTGCTGACATTCACAGTCTCACTGAGGGGAACATTCATTTTCACATCCTCGTTATTAAACCCTGACAAAATGGCAACAATTTTCAAATGAAATGAACTTCCAAACACCTCGTGACTGTCCTGATATTTAATTTATTAAAACACATCCAAGTATTCCGGGGGTGGGGGGGGATTTACTCCAGAGACAGGCCAGTCAATTAACACAGGATCCCCCAATGAAATTCCCACTTCTATCAGTCACCTCTCCTCCACTGCCCCCTCCTCTGTTTCTCCCTCTCTGTCTCTTAACACACTCCCCCCAGATCGATACCTGTCTCCCTGCCTCTCTCACTCTCTTCCTCTCTCTCTGTCTCCCTGTCTAATATTATGAAGTTGCATATATAAAGATCAAAGTGTGGTGTTTTACACATGTAAAAAATGTAACCAGAACTGGTTCATCCGAGGAAGTGAGATTAAAATTAAACCTGGATCGGGGACAATAAAGAGACAACAGCTCACGTGTGGCCTATAGAACAGGACTCAGTCCATCCATCCATCCTCCTCTGGAGAAAAGCCCCTTGTCCAAGGATTCCCAGTCCCATTGCAGTCTTCACAAAATCATTCATTAAAATACAACAACAGGTTTAAATTAAACAGCACGAGAGCCCAGAATTCCCCCTTCTCAGATCTTACAGAGAGATTGTCTAACTAGACATTAGTTCTTTGGGGAAAGAGAGAGAAATTTAATTGAATACAAGAAATGGTTTAAATTAAGTAGCACAGAAACCCAGACTTCCCCCGCCTCAGTAACATCTACATATTAATTCTTGGGGGAAGAAACAGAAATATATTAAAATAAAACAACATTTCTAAATTAAACAGCACAAGAGCCCAGGATTCCCCCTTCTCAGTTACACTATCTCTCAGTAATATTCATTCTTGGGGAAAAGAGAGAGAAAATAATTAAAATACAAGAAAATATTTCTATGAAAAAGCACAGCCAAACCCCCAGGATCTCCCCTCTCAGTGACACAATCTCTCAGTAGCATCCAAACACAACAAGTCCGTTGTGAAGCAGAGAGTAAGAAAGATTGGGACAGTTCCCTCCCTGTGTGTTTCTCTCTGTCTCTCTATCCCACTCCCATTCAGATCTCACTGCCTCTGATATTAAACATTCAATCCGGATCAGGGTCAGAAACAGACACAGCTCACCCCCCCAGCCCAGGGTGAAGCTGGGGGACAGGCCTCAGTCAGCCCTCCCTCTGGAAGATGCTCCTCTCCCTCGTCCCCGTCACACACATTCCCGTCCTTCGGATCCTAGACACGTCCCCAGCTTTCAAAATTCCTCAGGGAGAAAAAGATTAAAAACTGGTTATATGGAGAGAGGAAAAAAAACACATGAGGCCATTTTCAGAATAAAACACACAAACTCTCAGAGCGCAGAGTTCCAGCATTTCCATTCAAATCCATTCAGCATCATATCCACACAAGCAAAGTGCAGGTTCAAAAGCGGATTGAGACACACACACTGAATCAGAGTGGGAATGTGTTCAGTACAGGGGGATTATTGGTGTGGGGACTGACAACTATCAGACTCCCATTTATCCTGAGTGAGCTGGATACAAGCCGACCAGCTTTTTTTGAAAAAAAACAACAACAACACTAACCCACTAATCTAAACCA
>NW_027650589.1:0-2500 GCF_965287045.1 Carcharhinus amblyrhynchos | reverse complement strand
TTTCTCTCTGTGTCTCTCTGTTTCCACGTCTGTGTGTCTGTCACTGTATCTCTCCCTGTGCTTCTCTCTTTCTGTCTGTATATGTGTGTCACTCTGTATCTGTGTGTCTCTCTTTGTATTTCTCTCTGTGTCTCTCTGTTTCCACGTCTGTGTGTCTGTCACTGTATTTCTCCCTGTGCTTCTCTCTTTCTGTCTGTATATGTGTGTCACTCTGTATCTGTGTGTCTCTCTCTCTGTATCTTTGTGTCTCTGTGTCTCACTCTCTGTATCTGTGTGTCTCTGTATTCCGAAATTGCCCCTTAAGTGTCCCAAGTTGTGAAGATTGGGGGGATTGGCCATGCTAAATTGCCCCAGAGATGGAGAGAGAGGGACACAGGGGAGCCCGAAACACTACAGAAACAGGAGAAAGGTTTGAAAATGGAGGAATGTTTCTTATCCATCTATAAAAATAACCCACTCTGACAGCAGTTCCATTTCACACTCTCTGCTCAGTCCTGTGTTGGGGGGGGTTTAGTGTGGGATCAGTGTTTGCTTTTCTCAAACCACAGTGAGATTCCCAACAAGGGCAAGAGCTTTCAGTGTTTAAAAATGTAAAGATTACAAAACCAAAGCAGACAGAGAGTGATGAGACCTCACACCTTCAATGTAGTGATTCCCCCAATCTTTCCTTTTGTATATTGCTTCCTTCCTCTGTCTGAAGTATTGGAGACGTAGACATTACTGAAACAATTCAATCTCTCGGGACAATCACAGCTTCTGGAAACAAATTAACATTTTAATCACCCAAAAAGCTGAATCTCCATTCAAACATCTCCCTCCCCATATCCTTGTAAATGTAAAGAGAACTCCCATTTCCCCAAAGCAGGAAGATATGACATGGAATCACCTGAACCTCTCTATCAAAGATAGAAAGTTTCTTTTCTATAAAGTTTATTTATTAGTGTCACAAGTAGGTTCACATTAACACTGGAATAAAGTTACTGTGAAAATCCCCTAGTCCCCACGCTCCGGCGCCTGTTCGGATAACACTGAGGGAGAATTTAGCAGGGTCAATACACCCTAACCAGCACGTCTTTCAGATTGTGGGAGGAAACCGGAGCACCCGGAGGAAACCCACCCAGACACGGGGAGAACATACAGACTCCACACAGACAGTGACCCAAGCTGGGAATCGAACCCGGGTCCCTGGAGCTGTGTACACAAGAACATAAGAAATAGGAGCAGGAGTAGGCCATCTAGCCCTTTGCGCGCGCACACACACACACAGACACACACACACACACAAAGAGAAAGAAACACACACAAAGGGAGAAACACAGACACACAAAGGGAGAAACGCATGCACACACACACACAAAGACAGAAACACACACAGACCAACACACACACACAGAAATACACACTGTCACAAAGAGAGAAACACACACACACGAGAGCAACACACAAAAAGAGAAACACACACAAGGAGAGAAACACTCACACACACAAAGAGAGAAACACACACACACACAAAGAGAGATACACACACAGAAAGAAACACACGCTCAAAGAAATACATGCACACAAAGAGAGAAAAACACACTCATACAAAGAGAGAAACACAGTAAGAGAGAAATACACACACAAAGAGAACACACACACACAAAGAGAGAAGCACACACGCGCACAAAGAGAAACACACACACACAAAGAGAGAAGCACACACACTCACAAACAGAGAAGCACACACACTCACAAAGAGAGAAGCACACACGCACACAAAGAGAAACACACACACACAAAGAGAGAAGCACACACACTCACAAACAGAGAAGCACACACACTCACAAACAGAGAAGCACACACGCACACAAAGACAAGCACACACGCACACAAAGAGAGAAGTACACACGCACACAAAGGGAAACACACACACTCACAAACAGAGAAGCACACACACTCACAAAGAGAGAAGCACACACACTCACAAAGAGAGAAGCACACACACTCACAAAGAGAAGCACACACGCACACAAAGAGAAGCACACACACACACACACACACAAAGAGAAACACACACGCACACAAAGAGAAACACACACACTCACAAACAGAGAAGCACACACACTCACAAAGAGAGAAGCGCACACGCACACAAAGAGAAACACACACACACAAAGAGAGAAGCACACACACTCACAAACAGAGAAGTACACACGCACACACAAAGAGAGAAGCACACACACACACACACACACACACAAACAAAGAGGGAAACACACACACACACACACGTCAATATCTTTTCCCAAAGGTAGGGGAGTCTAAAACTATTTCTCTCCCTGTGAGATATGTAGTCACTAATTACTGAATCCAGGCAAAATCACATCCCATTCTTATCCCGGGATCTGCAATGGGATTTTACACTGAAATCCTCGGATATCAGGACTAGGGGATTTTCACAGTAACTTCATTGCTGTGTTAATGTCAGCCTGTTTGTGACACCTTGCAAATAAAGTTA
>NW_027650588.1:15000-61684 GCF_965287045.1 Carcharhinus amblyrhynchos | reverse complement strand
CTCCCCTAAATAGGGGCAAAATCAACAACTGCTCACAATTAGAATTCAGCAAGTGTTGTAGTGATGTATTGCAATGATATATGCAAGTTGAAAGTGGGGGTGAGCTGATGCAGAAGGGAGGGATACAGGGGGGGTGCGGTTTGAGAGGCCACGGGGGGATGGAGAAGGGTAATCTAACTAAGGGTAAAAGTAAAATCCTGGCGGGGGGCCCTCGGAATGGGCTGAGTGGAGGATTAAGGAGGGAGCATACTCCGTGCCAGCTACCAACCCGCACAGTGATGGGCAACCCCCGATGCCAGTTAAATCATGCTGGAAGTGAGATGAGGCCTGGAATGGGCATTAACTATCACTTAAGGACCTCAAGTTAACCACTGGTAGGTGAGCAGCCTGACACCAAACCAGTAGCCGGCATAATTGTGGCAAGCAGGAGGTGGCAAAGCCACGTGTTTGAGTTCCTCAGGCTCAAAACTAGCCAGCCGGTGAAGTCCAGTCCTGTACAGGGTTCAGCCAGAAGACACACACTTATTGTCATTTATTCCTTGTTCCTAAACTTTTTGATGGGGGATAGTGTAGAGGGAGCTTTACTCTGTATCTAACCCCGTGCTGTACCTGTCCTGGGAGTGTTTGATGGGGACAGTGTAGAGGGAGCTTTACTCTGTATCTAACCCCGTGCTGTCCCTGTCCTGGGAGTGTTTGATGGGGGACAGTGTAGAGGGAGCTTTACTCTGTATCTAACCCCGTGCTGTACCTGTCCTGGGAGTGTTTGATGGGGGACAGTGTAGAGGGAGCTTTACTCTGTATCTAACCCCGTGCTGTACCTGTCCTGGGAGTGTTTGATGGGGACAGTGTAGAGGGAGCTTTACTCTGTATCTAACCCCGTGCTGTACCTGTCCTGGGAGTGTTTGATGGGGGACAGTGTAGAGGGAGCTTTACTCTGTATCTAACCCCGTGCTGTACCTGTCCTGGGAGTGTTTGATGGGGGGAGTGTAGAGGGAGCTTTACTCTGTAACTAACCCCGTGCTGTACCTGTCCTGGGAGTGTTTGATGGGGTCAGTGTAGAGGGAGCTTTACTCTGTATCTAACCCCGTGCTGTACCTGTCCTGGGAGTGTTTGATGGGGGACAGTGTAGAGGGAGCTTTACTCTGTATCTAACCCCGTGCTGTCCCTGTCCTGGGAGTGTTTGATGGGGACAGTGTAGAGGGAGCTTACTCTGTATCTAACCCTGTGCTGTACCTGTCCTGGGAGTGTTTGATGGGGGACAGTGTAGAGGGAGCTTTACTCTGTATCTAACCCTGTGCTGTACCTGTCCCGGGGGTGTTTGATGGGGATAGTGTAGAGGGAGATTTACTCTGTATCTAACCCCGTGCTGTCCCTGTCCTGGGAGTGTTTGATGGGGACAGTGTAGAGGGAGCTTTACTCTGTATCTAACCCCGTGCTGTCCCTGTCCTGGGAGTGTTTGATGGGGACAGTGTAGAGGGAGCTTTACTCTGTATCTAACCCCGTGCTGTACCTGTCCTAGGAGTGTTTGATGGGGGACAGTGTAGAGGGAGCTTTACTCTGTATCTAACCCCGTGCTGTACCTGTCCTGGGAGTGTTTGATGGGGACAGTGTAGAGGGAGCTTTACTCTGTATCTAACCCCGTGCTGTACCTGTCCTGGGAGTGTTTGATGGGGGACAGTGTAGAGGGAGCTTTACTCTGTATCTAACCCCGCGCTGTACCTGTCCTGGGAGTGTTTGATGGGAGACAGTGTAGAGGGAGCTTTAACCCTGTGCTGTACTTGCCCTGGGAGTGTTTGAAGCTCTGTGATCAGAACTCCCACTCACCTGACGAAGGAGCAGCACTCCAAAAGCTAGTGGCTTTTGCTACCAAATAAACCTGTTGGACTTTAACCTGGTGCTGTGAGACTCCTTACTGTGTTTACCCTAATCCAACACTGGCATCTCCACATCATGTTTGATGGGGACAGTGTCGAGGGAGCTTTACTCTGTATCTAACCCCATGCTGTCCCTGTCCTGGGAGTGTTTGATGGGGACAGTGCAGAGGGAGCTTTACTCTGTATCTAACCCCGTGCTGTACCTGTCCTGGGAGTGTTTGATGGGGACAGTGTAGAGGGAGCTTTACTCTGTATCTAACCCCGTGCTGTACCTGCCCTAGGAGTGTTTGATGGGGACAGTGTAGAGAGAGCTTTACTCTGTATCTAACCCCGTGCTGTACCTGTCCTGGGAGTGTTTGATGGGGACAGTGTAGAGGGAGCTTTACTCTGTATCTAACCCCGTGCTGTACCTGCCCTAGGAGTG
Source organism: Carcharhinus amblyrhynchos (assembly GCF_965287045.1). NCBI lineage: Eukaryota > Metazoa > Chordata > Chondrichthyes > Carcharhiniformes > Carcharhinidae > Carcharhinus > Carcharhinus amblyrhynchos. The sequence goes on along the minus strand of NW_027650588.1, from coordinate 59,386 downwards.
TTTGATGGGGACAGTGTAGAGGGAGCTTTACTCTGTATCTAACCCTGTGCTGTACCTGCCCTAGGAGTGTTTGATGGGGACAGTGTAGAGGGAGCTTTACTCTGTATCTAACCCCGTGCTGTACCTGCCCTAGGAGTGTTTGATGGGACAGTGTAGAGGGAGCTTTACTCTGTATCTAACCCTGTGCTGTACCTGCCCTAGGAGTGTTTGATGGGGACAGTGTAGAGGGAGCTTTACTCTGTATCTAACCCCATGCTGTACCTGTCCTGGAAGTGTTTGATGGGGGGCAGTGTAGAGGGAGCTTTACTCTGTATCTAACCCCGTGCTGTACCTGCCCTAGGAGTGTTTGATGGGGACAGTGTAGAGGGAGCTTTACTCTGTATCTAACCCCATGCTGTACCTGTCCTGGAAGTGTTTGATGGGGACAGTGTAGAGGGAGCTTTACTCTGTATCTAACCCCGTGCTGTACCTGTCCTAGGAGTGTTTGATGGGGACAGTGTAGAGGGAGCTTTACTCTGTATCTAACCCCATGCTGTACCTGTCCTGGAAGTGTTTGATGGGGACAGTGTGGAGGGAGCTTTACTCTGTATCTAACCCCGTGCTGTACCTGTCCTAGGAGTGCTTGATGGGGACAGTGTAGAGGGAGCTTTACTCTGGATCTAACCCCGTGCTGTACCTGTCCTAGGAGTGTTTGATGGGGACAGTGTAGAGGGAGCTTTACTCTGTATCTAACCCCGTGCTGTACCTGTCCTGGGAGTGTTTGATGGGGGACAGTGTAGAGGGAGCTTTACTCTGTATCTAACCCTGTGCTGTACCTGTCCTGGGAGTGTTTGACGGGGACAGTGTAGAGGGAGCTTTACTCTGTATCTAACCCCGTGCTGTACCTGTCCTAGGAGTGTTTGATGGGGGCAGTGTAGAGGGAGCTTTACTCTGTATCTAACCCCGTGCTGTACCTGTCCTGGGAGTGTTTGATGGGGACAGTGTAGAGGGAGCTTTACTCTGGATCTAACCCTGTGCTGTACCTGTCCCGGGGGTGTTTGATGGGGACAGTGTAGAGGGAGCTTTACTCTGTATCTAACCCTGTGCTGTACCTGTCCCGGGAGTGTTTGATGGGGACAGTGTAGAGGGAGCTTTACTCTGGATCTAACCCTGTGCTGTACCTGTCCCGGGAGTGTTTGATGGGGACAGTGTAGAGGGAGCTTTACTCTGGATCTAACCCTGTGCTGTACCTGTCCCCGGAGTGTTTGATGGGGACAGTGTAGAGGGAGCTTTACTCTGTATCTAACCCTGTGCTGTACCTGTCCCGGGAGTGTTTGATGGGGCCAGTGTAGGAAGTCAAAACCTTCCCTTCAAGCACCAAATGAAAAGCAGAGACACTTACAGCCAATCAACATGACACAGATGGAGAAAATCTTCTCGGAATTGGTGTTTGGAGAAACATTCCCAAATCCGACACTGGTCAGGCTGCTGAAGGTGAAGTAGAGAGCAGTCACATACTTGTCTTTGATGGAGGGTCCGGAAAGAGCATCGCTGTCGTTGTATCGCTTCCCGATTTGATCCCCCAGGTTGTCCAGCCAGCCGATCTTGTGAACCATGTAGAGTCTCTCCACATTGCCAATGGCGTACCAGATACAGGCCAGCCAATGGGCAATGAGGGCAAAGGTGCACATGAGCAGGAACAGCACTGCCGCCCCATACTCCGAATAGCGATCCAGTTTACGGGCAACCCGTACCAGCCGTAGGAGGCGGGCCGTCTTCAGGAGCCCAATCAGAGTTGTAGTCTGGAACACAAGAGTCACATTCCGTCAGTGTCAGAGCCGCAGAGAGAGTGACGGTGTCAGTAACACAGAGTGACCGTGTAAATCGCATGTACTCGTTACACAGACAATAACAAGTGATGAGGACACTCAGTGGAATGCATTCCTCCACCACAATGTGTTCATTCAGCCTTATCACAATTACACCACTCCTTTTTACCCTGATGCCCTGTGAATACAAATCTGCAAAAGGGAATCTTTCCATAGAAACAGGAACTAGAAGCAGGATTGGGCCATTCGGCCCTTCGAGCCTGCTCCATCATTCATTTTGATCACGACTGATCATCAAATTCAATATCCTGATTCCCCCTTCCTCCTCATATCCCTTGATCACTTTAGCCCCAAGAGTTATACCTAATTTCATCTTGAAATCAGACAGCGTTTTGATCTCAGCTACTTTCTGTGGTCATGAATTCCACACATTCACCACCCTCTGGATGAAGGAATTTCTTCTCCCCTCAGTTCTAAAAGGTTTACCCCTTATCCTCAAACTATGACCCCTAATTCTGGACCCCCCCACCATCAGGAACATTCTTTCTGAATCTACCCTGTTAGAATTGTATAAGTTTCAATGAGATCCCCTTTCACTCTTCTAAACTCCACTGAATATAATCCTAACCGACTTAGTCTCTCCTCATATGACAGACTGCCATCCCAGGAATCAGCCTTCGCTGTGCTCCCTCTATAGCAAGGAACATCCTTCCTCAGATAAGGAGACCAAAACTGCCCACAATACTCCAGGTGTGAACTCACCAACATCCTGTACAATTGCAGCAAAACATCCCTATCCCTATACTCAAATCCTCTTGCTATGAAAGCCAACATACCATTTGCCATCTTTACTGCCTGCTGTACCTGCACGCTTACTTTTAGCGACTGATGCCCAAGGATACCTAGGACACCGAGTATCCGCCTCTCTCAATTTACACCCATTCCAGTAATAATCTGTTTTCCTGTCATTGCTACCAAAGTGGATAACCTCACATTTATCCACATCTTCTGTGAATGTCTGAATAAGCTGTTGTATGTTTACTGATGTCTTTTTTTTTACATCCACAGGCGATTCAGTCTGCCTTGTTGTCCAACAAGGGGCATACACGCGGTGGGTCGTGCGAGGGATGCTCTTGGATGTTGTTTCGAGAGTTGCCTAGTGCTTCACGTCGTTAGTGTACGCTTAAACTGGACCAACTGACAGGCAACACGACAGCTCAGTGACTATCACTGTTTGCTGTGCAGATACAGGGACCCGGGTCGGATCTCCAGCTTGGGCCGGTGTCTGTGGGAGTTTGCGCATTCTCCCCGTGCTTGCGTGGGTTTTCTCCGGGTGCTCCGGTTTCCTCCCACACCCCAAAAACGTGCTTTTAGGCTGATTGGAGGAGGAGGGATGTGTTGGAGACGGACATCTGAAGGTGAGAGGGGTGGAAATTGCAAGCAAATGGATACATTTTCCAGATCCAGATGAGAGCTTGAAGCAGCACTGATACAGGCATGGATATAATGGAGAAAGAGTTGCGGGAGGGGGTCTGAGTAGGACCAGACCAAGAAGTGTTCCACACACCTCACAAGAAGACAGGCTTTACTGGGGCCCATGTAGGTACCCATAGCTCTGCCCTGCTTTCATTAAGGACCCCATCCCATTCTCCCAGTTTCTCTGTCTCCGTCACATCTGTTCTGATGATGCCACCTCCAAAAATGGTGCCGAGGTTTCTTCCTGCCTGTGGCTGACAGGTCTCTCACCTGAGGTCAACCCATCTCCTGCATCTTCTGATGAAGTCATACAGAGTCAAAACATTAACTCTGTTTTCTCTCTGTACAGATGCTGCCAGACCTGCCGCGTTTTTCCAGCATCCTCCAGCCCTACTTTTACATTCAATTCCTTCCATAATAAAGGCTAGCATTCCATTCGGCTTCTTGATTACACACTGTGCCTGCATACTAATTTCTTGTGATTTATGCCTCAGAATTCCACTGCATTCAGCATTCCACAGTCATTCCCATTTAAGTCATCCTCTGCTTTTTTTATTCTTCCTGACAAAGGGAACAACTTTACAATTTTCCACACTATACTCCATCTGCCAAATTTTTGCCCACTTACTCAACCTAACTAGATCCCTCTGTAAACTCCTTATGTCTTCTTCACAACATACTTCTCTATCTATCTTTAGTGTCATCTGCAAATTTAGAGATCATACCTTCGCTCTCTTATCTAAATCATTGATGTAAATTGTAAATAATGGAGCTCCCAGCAGACCCCTGTCGGACTCCACTCGACTCACCCTGCCAATCAGATAAAGACCCATTTATGCATACTCTGTTTTCTCCTGGCCAGCCAATCTTCCATCCATGCTATCATGTTACCCTGATACCATGAGCTTTTATTTTCTGGAATAGCCTTTGATGTGACGTCTTATCAAATGATTTCCAGAAATCCAAGTACAGTACATCTAGAGGTTCTCCTTTATCCACAACACATGTTCCACCTGCAAAGAACTCCAGTGAATTGGTTAAAGTCCATTTCATAAACCATGCTGACTCTTCCTGATTACCTTGAGATTGTCTAAGTGCCCGGCTATATCCTCTTTAATGATCGATTCTAACACTTGCCCACAACAGATGCCAAGCTAACTGGACCAGGGTTTCCTGTTTCTGCCTCTCTCCCTTCTTGAGTCGAGAGATTACATTTGCTACTTTCCAGTCTGATGGGCCCTTTCCAGAATCAAATTAATTTTGGAAAATTAACAGCAACACATTTACTACCTCATTAGCTATCTCTTTTAAAACCCTAGGATGGGGTCCTTTGGGACCCAGAGACTGGTCAGCTCCATTAGTTTGCTCAGTACCACTTCCCTGGTGAGGTTTATGATGGAATGTATATAACACTCGTCAAGCTGGAGCACTGTGTGCAGTCCTGGTCATCACACTACAGGAAGGATGCTTTTGCTCTGGAGAGGGTGCAGAGGAGACTCGTTAAGATGCTGCCTGGGCTGGAGTGCCTCAGCGATCAAGACAGACTGGATAGACTGGGGTTGTTTTCACTGGAGCAGAGAAGGCTGGGGAGAGGGAGACATGATTGAGGTGTACAAAATTATGAGGGATATAGATAGGGTAGATAGGAAGAAGCTTTTCCCCTTAGTAAAGGGGTCAACAGCCAGGGGACATAGATTTAAGGTAAGGGGCAGGGGATTTGAGGAAAAACCTTTTGACCCAGAGGGTGGTGGGGATCTGGAACTCGCTGCCCGAAAGGGTGGTAGAGGCAGGAACCCTCGCAACATTTAAGAAGCATTCGGATGAGCACTTGAAACAGCACAGCACACAAGACAACGGGCCAAGTGGTAGAAAATGGGATTAGATAGCTGCTCGATGGCTAGCACAGACAAGATGGGCTGAAAGGCCTCTTTCTATACGGTAAGAATAATTGATTCTATGATCCTAGTGACTGCAATTTCACCAAGGTCCTCTCTCCCTTCCACCTCCCGATTTACAACTTTTAACGCAATGTTTTTTGTATCCTCGATAGTGAACATGGAGGCCAAATATTCGTTCATTTAAGAACATAAGAAATAGGAGCAGGAGTAGGCCATCTAGCCCTTCGAGCCTGCCCCACCATTCAATAAGATCATGGCTGATCTGAAGTGGATCAGTTCCACTTTCCCGCTTTCTCCCCATAACCCTTAATTCCCTTGTCTATCAGAAACCTATCTACCCGTGACTTAAATATATTTAGCGAGGTAGCCTCCACCACTTCAACGGGCAGAGAATTCCAGAGATTCACCACCCTTTGAGTGAAGAAGTTCCTCCTCAACTCTGATCTAAACTGCCCCCCCTTATCTTGAGGCTGTGCCCTCTAGTCCTACTGTCCTTTCTGAGCGGGAAGAATCTCTCTACCTCTACCCTGTCCATCCCCTTCATTATCTTATATGTCTCTATAAGATCCCCCCTCAGCCTTCTAAACTCCAACGAGTACAGACCCAGTCTATTCAATCTCTCTTCATAGTCCAACCCCCTCATCTCTGGTATCAGCCTAGTGAACCTCCTCTGCACTTCCTCCAAGGCCAATATATCCTTCCGCAAGTGCGGTGACCAAAACTGCACACAATACTCCAGCTGCGGCCTCACCAGTACCCTGTACAGTTGCAGCAAGACCTCCCTGCTTTTATATTCTATCCCCCTCGCTATAAAGGCCAGCATCCCATTCGCCTTCTTGATCACCTGCTGCACCTGCAGACTGGGTTTTTGTGACTCGTGCACAAGGACCCCCAGGTCCCTCTGCACCGTAGCATGCTGCAGCTTTTCGCCTTTTAAATAGTAATCCCTCCTACTATTATTTCTACCAAAGTGGATAACCTCGCACTTGCTAACATTATACTCCATCTGCCAGGTCCTCGCCCACTCGCTCAGCCTATCCAGATCTCTCTGCAGACTTTCTACACCCTCCACGCAATTTGCTTTTCTGCTCATCTTCGTGTCATCAGCAAATTTCGTCACCCTACACTCAGCCCCCTCCTCCAGATCATCTATGTTAATGGTAGCCATTTCCTCATTATCTACTATTAATTCCCCTTATCTTCTCCCCCCAGCTTGCCTCAGATGATGAATCAGCACTTCTCCATGATGAACACCACTTGAAGAAAGCACTGAGGGAGGCAAATGGCACTAGGTGGGAGAATCAAATGAATTTTGGAAAATTAACAGCAACATATTTACTATCTCATTAGCTGTCTCTTTTAAGACCCTAGGATGGAGTCCTTTGGGATCCAGAGACCACAGCTCCATCAGGATCACTTCCCTAGTGAGGTTTATGATGGAATGTATATAACACTTGTCAAGCTAGCGTACTGTATGCAGTCCTAGTTGTCACACTATAGGAAAGTTCCTTTTGCTCTGGAGAGGGTGGCTTGATAGCACCATCTCAAACCCAGATGCCTGTCTAGAAGGACGTAGCTGCTGTGTCTGCGGCAGACAATCAGGGAACCAACAAATGAGACCTGACCTCGCCCTTCCCAAAATATCTATCACAGATGCATCTGTCTATGACAGTATTAGTAGCAGTGAGCCCTGCACAGTCCTTGTGGAGACAGTGTTACCCTCTCACACTGAGGATACCCTCTATGTTGTTGTTTGGCATTAACACTATGCTGAATGGAATAGTTTTCAAACAGATCTAGCAACTCAAGACAATCATGAGGCGCTGTGGGCCATCAGCAGCATTGTACTCAATCACAATCTGTAACCCCCATGGCCTGGCATATCCCCCAGTCTACCTTTAATAACATCCCAGCCTGGTTCAAAGGAGAACATGCCAGGAGCAACACAAGGTATACCTAAAAATGAGGTGTCAAACTGGGTGAAGCAACAACACAGAAATACTTCCATGCCAAATAGTGGAAGGAGTAAATGATAGACGGAGCTGAGCAACCAATGGATGAGATCTAAGATCTCAGTCCTGCCACATCTGGCCCTGAATGGTGATGGAAAATTTAAACAACTCACTGGGAAAGGAGGTTCCATAGATAGCCCCATGGTCAATGATGGAGGAGCCCGGCACATCAGACCAAAAGATATGGCTGAAGCATTCGCTACAACCTTCAGCCAGAAGTGCTGAGTGGATGATTTATCTTGGCCTCCTCCAGTGGTCCCCAGCATCTCAGATACCAGTCTTCAGCCAATTTGATTCACTCCATGTAGTATCAAGAAATTACATTGGATACTGCAAAGGTTATGGGCTCAGGGAGAAACCAGGGGAAAAGACTGCCAACAGCTGTTCAGAGAGAGAATAAAAGGTGTGAATGGCAGTCTTTTCCCCGGGTTTCTGTTGCAATGACTCATCTTTCATTCCCTCCCCCTGCAATATAATTATCTTTCACTTTCTGCGCCTTTTAGCTTTGACAAAGGGTCATCTAGACTTGAAACGTCAGCTCTTTTCTCTCCTTACAGATGCTGCCAGACCTGCTGAGATTTTCCAGCGTTTTCTCTTTTGGCATTCGACTGGCTGAGTTGGATGAAGTTTTGTTGTGGAGTTTCCCACGGGTCACTATGGGGACCCTTACTTTTTCTGATGTATATTAATGATCTCGACCTTGATGTGCAAGGCACAGTTTGAAAATTTGCAGATGATACAAAACTTGGAGGCAGTGAGAACTATGAGGATGGCACAGGACTCCAAAAGGGTGTGCGCAGGTTAGTGGAATGGGCAGAGAGTTGGCAAATGAAGTTCATTGCAGAGAATCGTGAAGTGATTCATTTGGTAGAAAGAACACGAGGAGCTAATACAAAATAAAGAATACATCCCTAACAGGGGTTTGGGAGCAGTGGGACATGGGGGTATATGTACATTAGTTATTGAAGGTAACAGGAAAAGGTTGAGAGTGTGGCCAATAAACATACAATATCTGAGGCTTTCTTAATAGTGACAGAGTACAAGAGCAGGGAGGTTATGTTAAACTTCCATGATACACTAGTTTGATCTCAGCTGGGGTACTGTGTACAGTTCTGGATACCACGCTACAGGGAGGATCTGATGGCGTTGGAGAGAGTGCAGAAAAGATTCAGGAGAATATTTCCAGGGATGAGGATCCTCAGTTACAAAGATAAATTGGTAAAGTTGGGGCTGTTTTAGAGAAAAGAAGGCTGAGGGGGGATTTGACAGAGATGTTTAAAATAATGAGGGGGCTTGGACAGAATAGATAGGGAGAAACTGCTCCCCCTCCCCCTGGTAAAAGGATCAAGAGCCAGAGGGCGCAGGTTGAAAGTCATTTTCAAAAGAAGCAGGCACGATATTAGGAAATAAAACTCTCTCACACGATGAGTGGTTAAGATCTGGAATGCACTGCCTGACTGCGTGGTGGAGGAAAGTTCAAACGAAGTTTCCCAGAGGGAATTGGACAGTTATCTGAAAAGGAAGAATGTGTAGGGTTATGGGGAGAAGGAAGGAGAATGGCACCAAGTGAAATACTCATTTGGAGAGATAGTGCATGCTTGATGGGCTGAATAACCTGCTCTGTGCTGTAACAATTGTGTGATTGAGCAGGTTCGATGCCAGGCTTGTTGATTTGGTCATTAGATGGGGCGAATTGAAATCATGAAGAGTCCTGACTGCTGACAAACAGCGATTGATCCCTACACCCTATAAACAATAGAACCCACTCATAACGGACACTCTCTCGTTGCTTGTAAACAACATATTCTAACTCAGTTCATAAAGCTTGAATAGCTTCATTGAGGAAATGCTTTTTTTAATCACTTGGGACAAACAAACCCTAAGGCGTATGGTGTGCTCAGTGAAAGAGGGTCCACCAGCTGTTCACTGGATGTTGTGTGCTTTTTGGTGAGATTTGCCAATGGGTGTTCCATTAATAACTCCCTCTCTCTGTTCCTCCGGAACAGATGAAAGCCACATCCTGGGGGGCTTGCACTTATGGGAGATGACTAGGTAGGAAATGAATAATTCATGCGCCTCGCTGGGTCCCTTTATCCGAGTTCTCCTTCTGCCACCTGTCATGGCAGATTTTGCGCACTGTTGCCCCAGCGCCCCTGAACATTGCTTGTTCTGAGGCTGCAGGCGTTACGCTGCTGTGGGAGTGCGTTTGTTCTGCTGGCGCTCCAATCTGCCCCTTTTATCTGTGACGTGGGTCAAGAGAAAGTGGAGCGCCGCACTTTAACGGCGCCGTATGTGTGGGTTGCTTTCCTGATGCCAAGGTTCAGGATAACTATGTGGAGAAGAACCATGGTATATTATAGACTAGCAAAAATACTTGTGACAACTGAAACGACACCTTAAGCTTCATTATTGAGTCATGTGTTCGGAGTAACTGGGAACGAGGGTTGCCAACCTTTCTATATTATCAGGAATTTAACCGGAATTAACATTAATCTTCTGATGGAAATCTGGGAGTTCTTTTATTCATTCATGGGATGAAAGTATCGCAGGCCAGGCCAGCATTTATTGTCCATCCCTATGTGCTGATGGTGAGCTGCCTTCTTGAACTGCTGCAGCCCATGTGGTGTAGGTACACTCACAGTGCTGTTAGGGAGGGAATTGCAGGATTTTAACCCAGTGACAGTGAGGGAATGGCAATATATTTCCAAGTCGGGATGGTGTGTGCCTTGGAGAGAAGCCTAAAGGTAGTGGTGTTCCCATGTATCTGCTGCCCCTGTCCTTTTTTGTAGAGATCATGGGTTTGGAAGGTGCTGTTGGAGGAGCCTTGGTGAGTTCCTGTAGATGGCACACAATGCCGTCATTGTGAGTTGGTAGTGGCGTGAGTGAATGTGGAGTTTGCAGATGTGGTGCCAGTCAAGTGGGTTGCTTTGCCCTGGATGGTGCTGAGTTTCCTGAGTGTTGTTGAAGCTGCACTCATCCAAGCAACTGGAGAATATTCCGTCACACTCTTGACTTGTGTCCAGTAGACTGTGGACAGATTTTGGGAGTCAGGGAGGTGAACCCTTAACAGCATTCCTAGACTCCGCTGTTTGACACAAAAGTTCTGTGTCGTGTCTTCACTGAGTTCACACCTCATTTCTGGATACACCTGGTGTTGCTCCTGGCATGTCCTGCACTCTTCATTGAACCAGGGTTGGTTGGGGATAAGCCGGGCCATGAGGTCACAGATTGGGGTTGAGTACAATTCTGCTGCTGCTGATGGTCCACAGCACCTCATGGTTACCCAGTTTTTTGTTGCTGGACCGGTTTGGGATCTATTCCATTTAGCATGATGGTAGTGCCACAGAACACAATGGAGGGTATCCTCAATGTGAAGATGGGACTTTGTCTCCGATGCCATTAAATGTCGAGGAGCGATGGTTAGATTCTCTCTTATTGGAGATGATCATTGCCTGGCATTTTTTTGGCACAAATGTTACTTTCTACTTCTTAGTCCAAGCCTGAATGTTTTGCTGCATTTGGACATGGACTGCTTCAGTATCTGAGAAATCATAAATGGTGCTGAACATTGCGGAGTCAACAAACATCCCCACTTCTGACCTTATAGTATAAGGAAGGTCATTGATTAAAACGGTTGGGCCTCAGACACAATCCTTAGGAACGCTAGCAGTGATGTCTTGGAGCTGGGGTGATTGACCTACAGCCATCTTCCTTTGTGCCAGGTCTGACTCCAACCAATGGACAACTTTCCCGATTCCCATCGATCCCAGTTTTGCCGGGGCTCCTTGATGCCACACACGGTCAAACGCTGCCTCGATGTCAAGGACTCCCACCTCACTTCCGGCTGGACGGCTGGGTTCACGATGCGGAGCGACACCAACAGCGTGGGTTCGATTCCCGTACCAGCCGAGGTTATTCGTGAAGGCCTCGCCTTCTCAACCTCGCCCTTCGCCTGAGGTGTGGGTGATCCTCAGGTTAAATCACCGCCAGCCGGCTCTCCCCCTCAAAGGGGAGAACAGCCTGTGGTCACCGTGGGACTAAGGGGAGGTTAGCTTTTAGTTTTGAAATCTGGTCAATGTTATAACATCGGAAACACAGCAAAAATGTTTGTGCACAGCAAGATCCCACACAGTAATGTGATAAGAAGAAGAAAACTTAGAATCGTGGAATCCTACAGTACAGAAGGTGGCCTTTCGGCTCTGTACTCATCACAATCCCATCGTATCCCCATAACCCCATGCATTTCCCCCCTAGCTTGTCCCCTTGACACTATGGGACAATTTATCATGGCCATTTCATCTAACCCGCACATCTTTGGACTGTGGGAGGAAACCGGAGTACCCGGAGGAAATTCACACAGAAGCGGGGAGAACGTGCAAACTCCGTACAGACAGTGACCCGAGCCGGGAATCGAACCCGGGTCCCTGCCGCTGTGAAGCAGCAGTGCTAACCAACTGTGCCGCTCCTGAACTTGTTTTGGTGATGTTGATTGAATGATAATCGATAATAACGACCGGGAGGCATGGTAGCACAGTGGTTAGCACTGTTGCTTCACAGCTCCAGGGTCCTGGGTTCAATTCCTGGCTCGAGTCACTCTCTGTGTGGAGTTTGCACATTCTCCTCGTATCTGCGTGGGTTTCCTCCGGGTACTCCGGTTTCCTCCCACAGTCCAAAGATGTGCGGGTTAGGTTGATTGGCCACGCTAAGAAATTGCCCCTTAGTGTCCCAAGATGCATAGGTTAGAGGGATTAGTGGGTATAATATGTAGGGATATGGGGGTAGGGCCTGGGTGGGATTGTGTTCAGTGCAGTCTCGATGGGCCGAAGGGCCTCTTTCTGCGCTGCAGGGTTCCATATTTCGTTCTGTGATAAATATTGCCCAGGACCGGGGAGAACTCCCCTGCTCCCTTCTCTGAAATAGTGCCTTGGGAATCTCTTACACTCAGCGAGCAGCACTGACACTGCAGCACTCCCTCAGCGCTGCCATGGAGCGTCAGCCTGGGATTTCCAATCCTTGAACCCGGAACATTCTGACTCGGAAATGACACCATATGTGTGGGTTGCTTCCCTGATGCCGAGGTTCAGGATAACTATGTGGAGAAGCACCGAGGCAAATTACAGATACCAATTGAGGCACAGCCAGCTCATTGTGAAGTTTACGACAAACCACCTCCCCCCCAGTCTAGCTCCAATGAATGAGGGGTAATTTTGTCCTCCATACCTAGCAGGAGCTGGAGATTGGACGCGGTTTAGATGTGGTTGAGAGTGACAAGTGCAAATGCCTTTTCTCCCCAGTGAATAGTTACTGAAATCACCCACTGCGCTGCTAAAGGTAACATTACAGCTGAGATTAAGCTGTCTGCTCACTCCTCAAACACTACATTAAGGCCTATTAGTGAACTGACATCCCAGTCTGTGACACAATTACAGTCGCACCGAGCCAATCTGTTGCCAAGGTAACCATTCAGTCGTGGATGATTTGATGAGGTCCAGAAAGCCCTTTGTACTTTCACTATATCCGCATGACACCAGCTTCTCAAAACTGCTTTAGAAATCCGGCCATAAGAGTATAAAGATATCCAGTAAAATAGACAAAATGCAATACTGCAGTGTCCCTGTCAACTCTCTTTCTTAAATGTCACACAGACTGAGGGGAATATCAGACAGTCAGGAGGGATGGGATTCTGCCAAAAAAAATTCTAAGTGTTGAATTTGTGTAAAAGCTGGAGTAAACCCGGCTGGTTTTTTTTACTGGGGTTTTCAAAATGAATCTCCCACATTGTACACTGCCTGAGTGTGAATCACGCAAAAAAATCATGGAGTCAGGTCTATTCCTGCTGGAGGACCAGCAGCCAAGCACTGAGTGGGCCATTGCGCATGTGCTGATCTGTCAGCACCGAGAATGACACACGTGCAGTGGCCAATGTCTGCTTGGGCTCCCAATCACTGGCCAGCCCCGTGACCCCCCACATCGCCATCTCTCTGATTTCCCCCACGGACCAATCGCTAGCCTCCCGGATATATCCAGGCCAGCCTGGACACCACACCCCCAACGGTACTGACCTCCCCCCAGAGGCCCCACCTCCCCATTCAGCCCCACCCCATTATGCCCCTGTCCCTTGGTACTACCAAGTACCTGCTTGGCACTGCCAAGATGGCAATGCCCAAAGGTACCCCCTCATCCCCGACCTCCTGGGGGGGCCTCGGTTGCCTCCCCCACTTCACTCCAGTGGGGTCAGGCTGACAGCTCCCCATTAGTGTGGAGCTGTTGTAACCTTGGCTGGAGAGAACCTCTCCTGGCTGGGTGGAGAGATTCTAGCAGGCCTGGAGACTCCTGTCCCAGGCAGTTATGTAAATGGTAATATGAATACATGATGCGGCTCCATGCCAACTTCTGGCGTAGAGCTGACAATGCTGGAAATCTGGCACCTGATAACTCGCCGAGACCACGGCACCCAGCAGGAAGCCTGCTAAACGGACTCCGCTTCTGTCTCCTGGCTTGTTGCGCTGCTAAAGCAGCACAGTGGGCTGGGTGAATCACTCCCAAAATCTTTACAAGAGTTCTTTATCCTGACTGGTGTCTCTCAGGCCCCTCTCTCTCTCAGGGAGCTATCTGTACACTGACTGGTGTCTCTCAGGCCCCTCTCTCTCTCAGGGAGATATCTGTACACTGACTGGTGTCTCTCAGTCCCCTCTCTCTCTCAGGGAGATATCTGTACACTGACTGGTGTCTCTCAGTCCCCTCTCTCTCAGGGAGATATCTGTACACTGACTGGTGTCTCTCAGTCCCCCCTCTCTCAGGGAGATATCTGTACACTGACTGGTGTCTCTCAGTCCTCTCTCTCTCAGGAAGATATCTGTACACTGACTGGTGTCTCTCAGACCCCCCTCTCTCAGGGAGATATCTGTACACTGACTGGTGTCTCTCAGTCCTCTCTCTCTCAGGGAGATATCTGTACACTGACTGGTGTCTCTCAGTCCCCCCTCTCTCAGGGAGATATCTGTACACTGACTGGTGTCTCTCAGTCCTCTCTCTCTCAGGGAGATATCTGTACACTGACTGGTGTCTCTCAGTCCTCTCTCCCTCAGGGAGATATCTGTACACTGACTGGTGTCTCTCAGTCCCCCTCTCTCTCTCTCAGGGAGATATCTGTACACTGACTGGTGTCTCTCAGTCCTCTCTCTCAGGGAGATATCTGTACACTGACTGGTGTCTCTCAGTCCCCCTCTCTCTCTCTCAGGGAGATATCTGTACACTGACTGGTGTCTCTCAGTCCTCTCTCTCTCAGGGAGATATCTGTACACTGACTGGTGTCTCTCAGTCCTCTCTCTCTCTCAGGGAGATATCTGTACACTGACTGGTGTCTCTCAGTCCTCTCTCTCTCAGGGAGATATCTGTACACTGACTGGTGTCTCTCAGACCCCCCTCTCTCAGGGAGATATCTGTACACTGACTGGTGTCTCTCAGTCCCCTCTCTCTCTCTCAGGGAGATATCTGTACACTGACTGGTGTCTCTCAGTCCCCCCTCTCTCAGGGAGATATCTGTACACTGACTGGTGTCTCTCAGTCCTCTCTCTCTCAGGAAGATATCTGTACACTGACTGGTGTCTCTCAGACCCCCCTCTCTCAGGGAGATATCTGTACACTGACTGGTGTCTCTCAGTCCTCTCTCTCTCAGGGAGATATCTGTACACTGACTGGTGTCTCTCAGTCCTCTCTCTCTCAGGGAGATATCTGTACACTGACTGGTGTCTCTCAGTCCTCTCTCTCTCAGGGAGATATCTGTACACTGACTGGTGTCTCTCAGTCCCCTCTCTCTCTCTCAGGGAGATATCTGTACACTGACTGGTGTCTCTCAGTCCTCTCTCTCTCTCTCAGGGAGATATCTGTACACTGACTGGTGTCTCTCAGTCCCCTCTCTCTCTCAGGGAGATATCTGTACACTGACTGGTGTCTCTCGGTCCCCTCTCTCTCTCAGGGAGATATCTGTACACTGACTGGTGTCTCTCAGTCCTCTCTCTCTCTCTCAGGGAGATATCTGTACACTGACTGGTGTCTCTCAGTCCCCCCTCTCTCTCAGGGAGATATCTGTACACTGACTGCAGTATTATTTTACTGTTTACTACTTTCGATTGAGAGTAAGTGCTTGGATCTGATGCTTTTGTGGGGTGGGGGTGCCTGGTGGCCTCTCTGCCCCTGCCAGGACACTCACTGTTTTCTGGTTTGACTGAGTACCCACTGCCCCTTGACCCTCCTCCAACTGCCCCATGATAATTTGGTCATCATTCAGATGGTGCCCGGTGCTTGGAGGATTCACAGGCAACCCTTCACAGGGAGAGGTGTGGGAAGGAGGCGCGAACAAGCTCTCAGTTCACAAGAGAGGGACAGGAGGAGGCCATTCAGCCCCTCAACCCTGTTCCACAATCCTGGCATTCCCTTCCTAATTGCACCGCGGGGGGAACCGACACCACAAGGACTGCAGCGGTTCACCATCACTTTCTCAAGGGTAATTAGGGATGGGCTGGTCTTTCCGCTGACACTCACACCCTGTCAGAGAGTTGAAAGCCTGCGTTAATAGCATGCAGCTTGTCTGCTCTCCCGGCAGCTGCTCAGGGCAGCGAGGCCACTGGGTGTTGTGCTTTGATTAAGAAATTGTCAGGTGTTGGATTCATCTGAAATATGATTCATTTTTAATCAACAGCCTGTCTGTAACTCCTCAACACAGTCGGACGTGGGGAAAGCGAGAGAGAGAGAGAGAGACAGAGAGAGTGACAGAGAGAGAGAGACAGAGAGAGAGACAGAGAGAGGGAGAGGGAGATCACTGAGAGCGTGGACACCGAGAAGATGTCAGGCATCGAGGGAGAGAAAGAGGAAAGGCGGATGGATGAGGAGAGGGCAGGAAAAAAGACAGACGGGTGAGAGAGACAGAAAGAAAGAGAGAATGGGCAGCACAAGAGGAGAGAGACAGACTGTGTGTAGAGTATTTCAGACAGGGACACGAGGCACAGGAAGTGATAGGTACAGACACACACTGGAGTATTTGTTTGGCGTCATTTTTTTATACTTTTTTCCCTCACCCATCTCACTCCTTAGTCTGTCCCTCTCCCTCTCCCCTTGTCTTCATTCTCACACCTCCTCTCACTTCTCTCTCCCCCCTCACCCTCCCTCTCTCCCTCCCCCCTCACCCTCCCTTTCCCCTCCCCTTTCTCTCCCTTCACCCTTCCACTGTCTCTACCCTTGCCCAATCTCACCTAGTTCTTTGGGTGTATGTAAGTGTATGTGTCTGCGTATGTATCTATACATCTGCCTATGTTTGTGTGTGTCTTTCTCTGTATATGTCTACGTGAATGAGTGTCTAATTGTGTTTGGTGTGTGTGTGTCTGTACCTATCTGCATGTGTCTATTATGTCTAATTATGTTTGGTGTGTGTGTACCTATCTGTGTGTGTCTATGTGGGTGTGTGACTAATTGTGTTTAATGTGTGTACACCTATCTGTGTGTGTCTAAGTGAGTGTGTCTAATTGTGTTTGGTGTGTGTGTGTGCGTACCTATCTGCGTATGTCTATGTGAGTGTGTCTAATTGTGTTTGGTGTGTGTGTGTGTGTACCTATCTGCGTGTGTCTATGTGAGTGTGTGTCTAATTGTGTTTGGTGTGTGTGTGTGTGTACCTATCTGCGTATGTCTATGTGAGTGTGTCTAATTGTGTTTGGTGTGTGTGTGTGTGTACCTATCTGCGTATGTCTATGTGAGTGTGTCTAATTGTGTTTGGTGTGTGTGTACACCTATCTGTGTGTGTCTATGTGAGTGTGTCTAATTGTGTTTGGTGTGTGTGTGTGTGTACCTATCTGCGTGTGTCTATGTGAGTGTGTGTCTAATTGTGTTTGGTGTGTGTGTGTGTGTACCTATCTGCGTATGTCTATGTGAGTGTGTCTAATTGTGTTTGGTGTGTGTGTACACCAATCTGTGTGTGTCTATGTGAGTGTGTCTAATTGTGTTTGGTGTGTGTGTGTGTGTGTGTGTGTACCTATCTGTGTGTGTCTATGTGAGTGTGTCTAATTGTGTTTGGTGTGTGTGTACCTATCTGCGTGTGTCTATGTGAGTGTGTCTAATTGTGTTTGGTCTGTGTGTGTGTGTGTGTGTACCTATCTGTGTATGTCTATGTGAGTGTGTCTAATTGTGTTTGGTGTGTGTGTACCTATCTGCGTGTGTCTATGTGAGTGTGTCTAATTGTGTTTGGTGTGTGTGTACCTATCTGCGTGTGTCTATGTGAGTGTGTCTAATTGTGTTTGGTCTGTGTGTGTGTGTGTGTACCTATCTGTGTATGTCTATGTGAGTGTGTCTAATTGTGTTTGGTCTGTGTGTGTGTACCTATCTGCGTGTGTCTATGTGAGTGTGTCTAATTGTGTTTGGTCTGTGTGTGTGTACCTATCTGCGTGTGTCTATGTGAGTGTGTCTAATTGTGTTTGGTCTGTGTGTGTGTGTGTGTGTGTGTGTGTACCTATCTGCGTGTGTCTATGTGAGTGTGTCTAATTGTGTTTGGTCTGTGTGTGTGTACCTATCTGCGTGTGTCTATGTGAGTGTGTCTAATTGTGTTTGGTCTGTGTGTGTGTGTGTGTGTGTACCTATCTGCGTGTGTCAATGTGAGCGTGTGTCTCATTGTGTTTGGTCTGTGTGTGTGTGTGTGTGTGTACCTATCTGTGTATGTCTATGTGAGTGTGTCTAATTGTGTTTGGTCTGTGTGTGTGTACCTATCTGCGTGTGTCTATGTGAGTGTGTCTAATTGTGTTTGGTCTGTGTGTGTGTACCTATCTGCGTGTGTCTATGTGAGTGTGTCTAATTGTGTTTGGTCTGTGTGTGTGTACCTATCTGCGTGTGTCTATGTGAGTGTGTCTAATTGTGTTTGGTCTGTGTGTGTGTACCTATCTGCGTGTGTCTATGTGAGTGTGTCTAATTGTGTTTGGTCTGTGTGTGTGTACCTATCTGCGTGTGTCTATGTGAGTGTGTCTAA
Organism: Carcharhinus amblyrhynchos; assembly: GCF_965287045.1. Classification (NCBI taxonomy): domain Eukaryota; kingdom Metazoa; phylum Chordata; class Chondrichthyes; order Carcharhiniformes; family Carcharhinidae; genus Carcharhinus; species Carcharhinus amblyrhynchos. Next base: position 41,184 of record NW_027650588.1, on the reverse strand, counting down.
TTGTGTTTGGTCTGTGTGTGTGTACCTATCTGCGTGTGTCTATGTGAGTGTGTCTAATTGTGTTTGGTCTGTGTGTGTGTACCTATCTGCGTGTGTCTATGTGAGTGTGTCTAATTGTGTTTGGTCTGTGTGTGTGTACCTATCTGCGTGTGTCTATGTGAGTGTGTCTAATTGTGTTTGGTCTGTGTGTGTGTACCTATCTGCGTGTGTCTATGTGAGTGTGTCTAATTGTGTTTGGTCTGTGTGTGTACCTATCTGTGTATGTCTATGTGAGTGTGTCTAATTGTGTTTGGTGTGTGTGTACCTATCTGCGTGTGTCTATGTGAGTGTGTCTAATTGTGTTTGGTCTGTGTGTGTACCTATCTGTATGTCTGCGTGTGCAAGGTGATCTTTGGTCTACTGGTGCACGAGCCTCCAATCTGAAACCTGGATGGGTTTGATTTAGATGGTCATTTTGAAACGATCTTTTTATTTGCCCTTTACCTCATCGGAGCCAGACCTGAAGATGAGAAGGTCGAATGGAATGGCAGCCACAATGTCGATGAGGAACCAGCCCTTGAAGTAATGGATGGCGATCTTGGCTGGGTGGCTGACCACCTCATCGTTCTCATTGACGTAGGTGGTGCGGAAGTTGATGATGATGTCAATGATGAACATGATGTCAACGATCAGATCCACAACAGCCAGCGGGTTACACGAGTAGCCACACTCCAGTCGCTTCTCCTCTTCCTGATCGTTTAGCAGGAAGGCAGCAGAATAGGGTGTGAAGATGGCAGTGTGTATGACCAGCAGCAGAATCAGCCAGTCCCATACAGCCTTGAACGGACTGTAGTGAAGAATAGTCCACTTGTGGATCCGAGGGGCTTGCAGCTTATATTCTGGAAGCACATCAGCTCCAAGCGAGAGGACCTGTCAAAAAAACACAGAACGAACAAGAAACATTACTGCTGGAGACCAGACCAGAATGTTCACAGCTTCCAGCCCCGGGAGATGCTGCGTTGACTAATCCTGGCCAGTTGGAGGGCAATGATTTATGTCACTCACAGGTGACCTGCCTCTGATCTGAACAATTTCAAGCCTCATTTTGGAGACAGAAGTGCACTCCGGTGCCAGTTCGGGTACACTGAGGAAGAATGTAGCATGGACAATGCATGAACCAGTATGTCTTTTAGACTGGGAGGAAACCGGAGCACCTGGAGGAAACCCACGCAGACATGGGGAGAATGTGCAGATTCCACACAGACAAGCCGGGAATTGAACCCCCAGGTCGCTGGCGCTGTGAGACAGCAGCACTAACTACTGTGCCAAATAATGAATTGCCAACTTTCAGGGAGAAAATCACATCACTCCACAGGTTACAATCTCGATTCCTGTACTCCCTATACGATAACCAACTCTGTCATCCCGGAGGATGATATGAGGATGTGTCTAGGGCAGTGGATAGAGGAGAGCCGGTGGATGTGGTCCTTCTGGATTTTCAGAAGGCGTTTGACAAGGTACCTCACAAGAGGTTATTGCAGAAGGTCAGGGGACATGGAGTTGGGGGTAGGGTGTTAGCGTGGATAGAGGATTGGTTGTCAAATAGGAGGCAGAGAGTGGGGGTCAATGGGTGCTATTCGGATTGGCGGTTGGTGACTAGTGGGGTGCCGAAGGGGTCGGTGCTGGGGCCTCAGCTATTTACCATTTATATAGATGATCTGGAGGAGGAAACCGAGTGCAGGGTGTCGAAATTTGCTGATGACACCAAGATTGGGGGAAAGGCAAATTGTGCGGAGGGTGTGGAGAGTCTGCAGAAGGATCTAGATAGGCTGGGCCAATGGGCCAGGAAATGGCAAATGGAATTTAATGTTGGCAAGTGTGAGGTGGTCCACTTTGGTAGGAAGAATGGTAGGAAGGACTATTACTTACGTGGCGAAAAACTGCAGCATGTGACGGTGCAGAGGGACCTCGGGGTCCTTGTGCATGAGTCGCAAAAACCCAGCTTGCAGGTGCAGCAGGTGGTCAGGAAGGCGAATGGGATGCTGGCCTTCATAGCGAGGGGGATTGAATATAAAAGTAGGGAGGTCTTGCTGCAGCTGTATAGGGCATTGGTGAGGCCGCAGCTGGAGTACTGTGTGCAGTTTTGGGCGCCGCACCTGCGCAAGGATATTTTGGCCCTGGAGGGAGTGCAGAGGAGGTTTACTAGGCTGATACCGGAGTTGAGGGGATTGAGCTATGAGGAGAGGCTGAATAAACTAGGCTTGTATTCGTTAGAGTTTAGAAGAATGAGGGGAGATCTCATTGAGACGTATAAGATGATGAATGGGATGGATAGGATAGAGGTGGAGAGACTCTTCCCGCTCAAAAAAGACAGTAGGACTAGGGGGCACAGCCTCAAGATAAAGGGGAGGCGGTTTAGAACGGAGTTGAGGAGGAACTTCTTCACTCAAAGGGTGGTGAATCTCTGGAATTCTCTGCCCGTTGAAGTGGTGGAGGCTGCCTCGCTAAATATTTTTAAGAAGTGGGTTGATGGGTTCTTGATAAGAGAGTGGATTAGGGGTTATGGGGAGAGGGCGGGAAAGTGGAACTGAGCCACGACAGATCAGCCATGATCTTATTGAATGGCGGGGCAGGATCGAAGGGCTGGATGGCCTACTCCTGCTCCTATTTCTTATGTTCTTATGTAGGTCACGGAACCTCTCACCTTTACCCTCCCCACCTGATCAAACCTTTTCCAATATGGCTAATGTTGGAATTTTAAATGGGGAACGCTGTTTCTTGAATGTCCCAGGGATATTCCGCCTGGGTTACAGATGGATGTGTTTAGGGAGTTTCCAGAAAGGTTGGTTTATCCAAACTCCCCCTTCCAGCCTCAGTTTTCCATTATGTTTTGTGATTTGCAAGATATTTAAAGAATTCTAGCTCTTGGCTGCACTAAACATCATAGACATTCTCGTTCCAACCTACCTGTACTCTCCCACCTACACTTGGTGGTAGAGGGGTTAGCAACGCTGCTCACGGCGCCAAGAACCCGGGTTCAATTCCTGGCTTGGTCACTGTCTGTATGGAGTTTGCATGTTCTCCCCATGTCTGCGTGGGCTTCCTCCGGGTGCTCCGGTTTCCTCCCACAATCCAAAGATGTGCGGGTTAGGTGGGTTAGCTATAGGGTTATGGGGATAGGGTCTGGGTAAGATGCGCTGTCAGAGTCAGCGGAAGCTCGATGGTCCGAATGGCCTCCTTCTGCACAGTTGGGATTTTATGGTTCATGGAATGTAGGTGTCGCTGGGCCATCCCTAATTACCCTTGAAGTGAGAGACTTGCGAGACCATTTCAGAGGGCATTTAAGAGTGAACCACATTGCCGTGGGTCTGGAGTCACATGTAGGCCAGACCAGGTAGAAATGACAGATTTCCCTCCTTAAAGAACATTAGTAAACCAGATTTTATTTTTCCAAACAATAACCAATGATAGCTTCGCGGCCTAGGGTGACTAACTTTCAATTCCAGATTTCATTAATTTAGTTTAAATTTCATCAGCTGTCATGGTGAGATTTGAACCTGTGTCCCAGAGCAATAGCCTGAATTACTGGTCCAGTGAATCATCATTGAATCATAAAACCCTACAGTGCAGAAAGAGGCTCATCGAGTCTGCACTGACCACAATCCCATCCAGGCCCTACCCCCATATCCCTACATATTATACCCACTAATCCCTCTAACCTACACATCCCTGGACACTAAGGGGCAATTTCTTAGCATGGCCAATCAACCTAACCTGCACATCTTTGGACTGTGGGAGGAAAATGGAGCACCCGGAGGAAACCCACGCAGACACGAGGAGAATGTGCAAACTGCACACAGACAGTGACCCGAGCCGGGAATCGAACCCAGATCTCTGGAGCTGTGAAGCAGCAGTGCTAACCGCTGTGCTACCGTGCCACCCCGAAGTTAGGACTCTGCCACCACCTCCTGCAGGAACTTTCTCAGCATCTAATCAAAGCAGCAACAGAGGAACAGGAAGAGACCACTCAGGCCAAATCATGACTGATTTGCACCTTAACTCCATCTACTCATCGTAGATCCAGATCTTGCCAGAAACTACAAAGGGTTGTAAATGTAGCCCACTCCATCACACAAACCAGTCTCCCATCCATCAACTCCAACTACACTTCCTGCTGCCTCGGAAAAACTGGCAGCATAATCAAGGATCCCATCCACCCCAGACGTACTTTCATCCACCTTCTTCCGTCAGGAAAAAGATTCAAAAGTCCGAAACCAACCGGGAAAATGCCGGAAAATCTCAGCAGGTCTGTAAGGAGAGAAAAGAGCTGATGTTTCCAGTCCATGTGACTCTTTGTCAAAGCTCGGTTTTCCAGCATTTTCTCTATTAGTTTCAGATTCCAGCATGTACAGTAATTTACATTTTATTTAACAAAAGTCTGAGGACATGTACCAACCGACTCAAGAACAGCTTTTTCCCTGCTGGCATCAAATTTTTGAATGGACCTCCCTCCCATTAAGTTGATCTTTCTCTACACCCTAGCTATGACTGTAACACTACATTCTGCATTCTCACCTTTCCTTCTTCCATGTATATTCTATGAACAGTATGCTCTGTCTGTATAGCGCGCAAGAAACAATACTTTTTACTGTATTCCCAATATATGTGACAATTGTAAATCAAATATCCTCATCTGACAACAATCCATCAATCTTGGCTTTGAGATTTTCAATTGCCCCCTCAGTGCTAACAGGGTTTTGAAACAGAGTTTCAGATTTCTGCCATCCTTTGTGTGGAGGAGGCGATCACGATAAAGTAGTTAAATCGAATAAAAGTTTAATTAAGGGATTTCATTTCCCTCTCACTGCACTCTCGTAGCATTGAGCCATAAATTTTAAGGAATGACAAAATGAAATGATTATTTCTTCTCAATCTCTGGAATAAAACTTTTAAATGATTCTTGTTTTTCAATTTATCGTACAAATGTATTTTTTATAAGCCTGGCTTTGTGTCTGTAATGAATGTCAAGAATTCAGTGCTCCAGTTCTGCTGTAACACCTTCAGTCATATTTTAGAAAGAGAAGGGTTATTTTCCAGAATTTCATGTCCACCGGATCTCTCCCCGCACGGAGTGGGGGATAAGCAGAGCCCGTACACCTCTCCCTCTGGGGGGTTGGGGAGAAGGAAGGCCCAGGCCTCTCTCTCTAGGGAGTGCGGGGAAACGCACGAACCAGTGACCTGGTGTCTCTCACATATCCAAGCACTCAAAGCGGTACATAGTACAGAAAATGAAAGGGGATTGGTTTTGGTCAACGCAGGCAGAAAATGCTGGAGAAACTCAGCAGGTCTGACAGCATCTGTGGAGAGGTAATAGAGCCAATGTTAACTCTGTTCTCTCTCCACAGATGCTGTCAGACCCGCTGAGATTTTCCAGCCTTGTCTGTTTTTGATTCAGATTTCAATAGTGTTTTGCCTTTATCTTGGTCAACGTCCCTCACTTTATATTAGCTTTATCACATACCCCAAACTGTTCCCAGCCATTGCCCAAGGAAGGAGTAACTGACCAGTTACCTCACTGCTGCCTGCGGAGTCTTGCTGTGTACAAAGTGATTATTAGATTCAACTGCGACGCCCATTCACAAGTGTGCTTACCAGCTGGAGCCATGGGCTTCCGACTGGGAGTGGGAACCCTTCCCTCCCGCTCCTGGATCAGGAGAAGACTGAGTATAAAGAGGAGGCTTTGAGCTCACAAATTTGCACTGGGAAAGCAACCTGAGAGGGTCAGCTTGGGCCATAAGGAGCACATCGCAGCAACACAGTAACTTAAATATAGCAGCGTGAAGGCAATGATGGAACAGTGAAATCAACGGGAAAAACACTGAGCCAAGACCAGAAACTGACACTTACTAATGATCATAAACATCCAGAATGCTCAAGTCACCATTAAGCTCCCTGACGAGCTGCAAAAGTGAGAAACCGTCCACATCTTAACCCTATCATAACAGAGAGAATATTGGCCCTTAAACAACCCTTGGCAGAGAGAGAAAAGTGTCCGGCCCCACAGGATGAGGTGGGGACAGGTAGGTGAGGTTGAATAACTGGAGCTTGTCCAGGGTTAGGAATGGCAGTCACCTGTACCTGTCCCTGTCCCAGGGCTGGGTGGGGGGAGGGGGGGGGGGTGCGCAACTGGTGAGCAGCATTTGGACTTGATGTCTTGTCAGGGCCAGTGAGATTGGGGGAGAATGGGATGATCAGACATCGGCAGTGCGACGCTGCAGCTCAGGATCTGTGACCTTTGGCGCAGCGTGAAAACTGGCCCACGCGTAGAAAGGTCAGAGCAGATATGGTGGCACATTTGAGAAAAGCTGGTTAATTGATCCACAGAATCCACAAGGCTGGTGCTGAGAGGTTGGATAGCGGTGTTGCTGGGGTGCCATTAAGACTGTTGTGAGCAACTGGTGAGAAAGTGCCATAGGAATATGCCATCCTGGTGAAGACCATGCCATGGAATCTGTGTTGACTGTGATCTGCTGTTGGTTAAGAACTGGTGACTCTATCCTTGAAGGAAAGCAACTGGAATTCTAATGGAGGAGATTTTATAGCTTTGACAGACTTTGTGGTTGAAATCGGTGGCATATATATTAAACACACTTAAATAAACTCGTGAGATCTATCTTTGTTATATCCACTAATTTAAGTTTAATGTTTATATTGATCTGTCTAAATTTGTTATGGTTATGTTTGATTGTTAAAGTAAAAATTATCAAAAGGAAATTAGATAAAGGAGAACCAGTGAATGTGATTTCTTTAGACTTCCAGAAGACTTTTGACAAGGTGTTACGTCGGAGACTGTTAAATAGGTTAAGTGCTCATGGTGTTAAGGGTATGATCCTGGCATGGATAGAGGATTGGGTCACTGATAGACAGCAGCTGGTGACTAGTGGGCTGCCTCAGGGGTCAGTGCTGGGACCACAACTTTCCACAATATACATTAATGATTTGGAGGAAGGAACTGAAGGCACTGTTGCTAAATTTGCAGAAGATACAAAGATATGTAGAGGGACAGGTAGTATTGGGGAAGGAGGGGGGCTGCAGAAGGGCTTGGACAGGTTAGGAGAAGTGGCAGATGGAATACAATGTGGAGAAGTGTGAGGTTATGCACGTTGGAAAATGGAATGGAGGCATAGAGTATTTTCTAAATGGAAAAATGCTTAGGAAATCAGAAACACCAAAGGAACTTGGGAGTTCAAGATTCTCTTAAGGTTAATGTCCAGGTTCAGTCAGCATTAGGAAGGCAAATGCAATGTTTGCGTTCATGTTGAGAGGGCTAGAATACAAGATCAGGGATGTACTTCTAAGGCTGTATAAGGCTCTGGTCAGACCCCATTTGGAGTATTGTGAGCAGTTTTGTGCCCCATATCTAAGGAAGGATGTGCTGGTCTTGGAAAGGACCCAGAGAAGGTTTACAAGAACAATCCCTGGAATGAAGAGCTTGTCGTATGAGGAACAGTTGAGGACTCTGTACGCAGGGTCTGTACTCATTGGAATTTAGAAGAATGAGGGGGGATCTTATTGAAACTTACAGGATACTGCGAGGCCTGGATAGAGTGAACGTGGAGAGGATGTTTCCACAAGTAGGAAAAACTAGAATCAGAGGGCACAACCTCAAGCTAAAGGGATGATCCTTTAAAACAGAGATTGAGGAGGAAATTTTTTAGCCAGAGAGCGGTGAATCTGTGGAACTCTTTGCCGCAGAAGACTGTGGAGGCCAGGTCACTGAGGTCTTTAAGACAGAGATAGATAGGTTCTTGATTAATAAGGGGATCAGGGGTTATGGGGAAAAGGCAGGAGAATGAAGATGAGAAAAAAAATCAACCCTGATTGACTGGCAGAGCAGACTTGATGGGCCGAGTGGCCTAATTCTGCTCCTATGGCAGAAGATGGAATTTTGTCCATTGGTTTCTCCACTTGGGTCGTTTGGTAAATTTGCTTCTTTTGGTCTGTTGGACTCCATGGGGATCATAGTAACCTTCACGTCTTAACCGTCTCCAAACAGTGAGACTGTTTTGATCATAACCATCTCCTAAAAGGGAGATTGGAAGCGTAATCACACCCTGACAAGGTCTGAACCCAATGTCAGCTGTTAGCTCTTTCAGAGTTAATAAAAATCCAAGTTCAACAAAAGCAAAATTAGGTGGAGACAGAAGAGCTCAGACCAGAACAATTTTGTATCACGGGAGTGATATATTTTCAAAATTAAACTGCAAAGTTCATCTTGTTCATGTTACCAGCTGTTTATTTGTGATTATTTTAGATTCTCCAGTGCCACCTGACTAAAATATTCTTAAGGTGCCAGAGTGTTCACTTCTTCCTATCCCGAGGTTTAGCCGTGCTGGTACAGTTAGTAACATTGAATCCCTACAGTGCAAAAGGAGGCCATTTGGCCCATTTAGTCTGCAGCAATTCTCCGAAAGAGAATCTTACCCAGGCCCTGCTCAAGCCCTATCCCCATAACCTCACACATTTAGCACGGTTAATTCACCTGCATATCTTGGGACGTTATGGGCAATTTAGCATAGCCAAACCAGCTCCCTGTCGAAATCAGACGGTCTTGCTTGCCTGGGACAAGACAGGTCTGGAATATTGGCATCCAAACAGTAACTGGTGGCCTTTCAGTTTTAGTCCATGTGTCTATCCTCTTGTCTGGAGGGTCTCAGTCATTCTGATGCAGGGTCTACGGGCTCCAGCAGCACTGGTGTTGGAGGCACCTTCTGCTTCGGTTTGGGGTCAGCTCAGTGGAATAGCCAATGTTTGTCACGTAACCCAGCCCAGTCTCATCACTGAGGCATCAGTTCAAGGGCTGTACAATCCAGGCTGACACTTGTAGCGCAGTACTGAGGGAGTGCTGGACTGTATGAGGTGCTGGATTTTTGGGGAGAGGTTAAACTGATGCCTTGTCCACCCTCTGGGGTGGGAGTGAAAGATTCCAGGGAACCATTTGAATTCCAGCATTTGGTGAACAGTGAGGAACCTGCACAATATAAACGTGCATAGATCCACGACTGGAAAGGGACCAAGACATCACCACAGGTCTCCCTATCTGGAAAATACTCTAATTGAACTACAGGAATGTACATAGCTTTATTAGTGTGGATTTCAGCAATCCTAATGCCCCTCAGGGAGCCTTTAGACACATCCAGCTGTTAACAACCTCTGCCTGTATAGGCAGATGGGTCTTAAAGGAGTGTCCAAAGTTGTAAGTCTAGAGAGTGGCTATTCAACCATGAAGAGCATCACAGCAAGCCTTCCCTTAACCCATCATCCACACACACTCAATTTCCATCAATGATAGTAAATAGGCCTGTGAATCATGGCTGGGTCCTTTACCAATGCCCTCAGAGATGTTGATGCCACTGCCAAACTGGTTCAAAGATTGGCTGGGAGCCACAACAGAAAATGAGATCGATTTGTGAGGAACATACATGGATGACAAATTAAAACTGCCTGGAATGGCTTCATATTCCTGAGGGGCGGAGGGTATGGGCTGGGAAGTTTTTAGTGACGATGTTCCAGTCACTCGGAGACTGGGTCAGTTTTGATGGCCTCTTCCTGCCTGTCGGTGATCTATGTTTATATTAAATTGAATGTGTCAGGTTTCTATAAATATATCAGCGGCAAGGAGGTGCTGAAGCAAACAGTGTGATGTCTGAACTGAACCAAGGATGGCCACACATGGATAATGAGATCTGAGAAATCTATGACCTCTAACGACTAGAGAGACAAGGACAGCAGATATATGGGAACTCCACCACCTAGACATTCCCACCCCAGCGTCACTCACTGTCCGCAAACATATCACCGTTCCTTCACTGTCACTGCGTCAAAATTCTGGAACTCTCTCCCAAACAGCATTGTGGGTGCACCTACACGCGTGTCGCTGTAGGAGAACCCTCCACACACCTGATGAAGGAACACCGTTTCCAAAAGCCTGTGGGATTACCATTAAATAAACTGGTTGGACTTAAACCTGGTGTTGTGAGACTTCTTACGGTGCATCTACACCACAGGGACTCCAGCGGCTCAAGAAGGCAGCTCACTACCACCTTCTCAAGGGCAATTAGGGATGGATAATAAATGCTGGGCCTAGCCAGTAACACCCCAAAATTCTCAAACACCACCATTGTAACAAGGTTCTTATTATGATTATCTAGGATTGCAATGGGATCTTGATCAGTTGGGCCAGTGACAGATGGAGGTGATGCATTTTGGTTGACTGAACCAGGGCAGGATTACTCAGTTAATGGTAAGATGTTGGGGATAGTTAAAGAACAAAAAGATCTACAGGTTCATCATTCCTTGAAAGTGGAGTCAGAGGTGGTGAAGAAAGCATTCAGCATGAATCATAGAACCCTACAGTGCAGAAAGAGACCCTTCGGCCCATCGAGTCTGCACCGAACACAATCCCACCCAAGCCCTACCCCCATATCCCTACATAATCCCCCTAACCTCCGATATCCTGGACACTAAGGGGCAATTTCTTAGATGGCCAATCAACCTAACCCACACATCTTTGGGCTGTGGGAGGAAACCAGTGTACCCGGAGGAAACTCCATGCAGACACTAGGAGAATGTGCAAACTCCACACAGGCAGTGACCCGAGCCAAGAACTGAACCCAGGACCCTGGAGCTGTGAAGCAGCAGTGCTAACCACTGTGCCACTATGCCACCCATGCTTGGTTTCATTCGTTAAAACATTGCATACAGGATTGGAATGTCTTGTTGAAGTTGTACAAGACATTGGTAAGGCCACACTTGGAATACTGTGTACATTTCTCGTCACCCTATTATAGAAAGGATATTATTAAACTAGAAAGAGTGCAAAAAAGATTCACTAGGATGCTACCGGGACTTGATGGTTTGAGTTATAAGGAGAGCATGGATAGACTGGGACTTTTTCCCTGGAGCATAGGAGACTTAGGGGTGTCCTCACAGAGGTCTATAAAATAATGAGAGACATACATCAGCTAGATAGTCAACATTTTTTCCTGAAAGTATAATAATCTAAAACTAGAGGGCATAGGTTTAAGGTGAGAGGGGAGAGATACAAAAGTGTCCAGAGGGGCAATTTTTTCACACAGAGGGTGGTGAGTGGCTGGAACAAGCTGCCAGAGGTAGTTGTAGAGGCGGGTGAAATTTTGTCTTTTAAAAAGCATTTACAGTTACATGGGCATGACTGGTATAGAGGGATGTGGGCCAAATGCGGGCAATTGGGACAAGTTTAGTGTTAAAAACTGGGCAGCACGGACATATTGGGCTGAAGGGTCTGTTTTCATGCTGTAACTCTCCACGACTCTAAGTCAAGTATCTCCTTTCTTAAGGCAATGATTGGGTTACCCTGAGGAGGATCTGAGAAGCAAATCGGAAAAGCAAGAAGCATTGGCAATAAAGAGGGAGTAAAACAGCCAACAGCATATGACACTGGTTCCAGCGGTTACAGGCTAAATCACCCCCACTCTTCCCCCGGTTTGTGTGGTTAGGCTCAGAGTTAACACAGCCAAGTGGGAGCATGGGACTCTGAAATTGGACTCATTTTCCCCTGAGCCATGGAAAGTACAGAAACGCAGTAGAGTTCCTAATGCTGATCGGGAGGGAGAGTCAGGATGGTCTGTTGGTCAATACTGTGCCGTCATTCAGTTTTTATTCTTCTGCGGGAGGTGGGTGTTGCTGGCTAGGCCAGCACTTGTTGCTGATCCTTAACTGCCTTTGAGAAGGTGCTGGTGAGCTGCCTCCTTGAATCGCTGCAGTCTACCTGATGTAGGCACAAGAGCCAGTACTCCCTTAGTAACAATGAACAGTACAGCACAGGAACAGGCCCTTTGGCCCACCAAGCCTGTGCCGATCACATTGTCTTATCTAACCCAACCGCCTGTATCCCTTTATTCCCCATCTGTGCACGTGTCTATCCAGATAAGTCTTAAATGTGACTCACTTATCTACCTCACTTGGCAATGCATTCCAGGCCCCCACCACCCTCTGTATAAAAATCTTCACCTGCATATCTCCACTGCACCTTTCCCCCCTTATTTTGAACTTGTACCCCCTTGTCATCGTCATTTCTGCCCTGGGGAAAACTTTCCAACTGTTTTACCCTATCCCCCACACCCCTCGTAATTTTATAAACTTCTAACACAGTGGAGAGTCAGCTCTGATTATGCTCGAATCCAAGAAATGGGGCTTGAACCCACAACTTGCAGAGTTAAGGGTGCTGATCACACAGTCATAGCTGGTGCTCATTATCCTGACAACAGTAGAACAATAAAGGACACAGACAGTGGCACCAGGATGGCAAGAAAGGAAAGAGAGAGTCATGATTTATTTATTCAGAGCAATGGAGCAGTTGATGAACTACAATGCAATCCAATTCAAACACTGCCATTCAAAATAAAAGGGGAGATACAGAAAGGACACGCAATTATTGGAGGCTGCATTGTTAGAATTAACATATAGGAGACAACTTAAAATTGTACGAGGAGTTATTCTTGGTAGCACAAACGATTTGGGAGAATGTATTAATTCTAAGATTAGAAAGATTTGTAATGAGCAAAAGTTGTGTTAACGGCCTTTCATTTGCATGTAGATTGGCAGGAGCTGCTCAGATCAGGAAGATAGTGAAATCTTCGAGTCCATTCAGAGTTTTGGAGCTGTATGAGGAGAGGCTGAATAAATTAGGCTTGTACTCGTTAGAGTTTAGAAGAATGAGGGGAGATCTCATTGAGATGTATAAGATGATGAATGGGATGGATAGGATAGAGGTGGAGAGACTCTTCCCGCTCAGAAAGGACAGTAGGACTAGGGGGCACAGCCTCAAGATAAAGGGGGGGTGGTTTAGAACAGAGTTGAGGAGGAACTTCTTCACTCAAAGGGTGGTGAATCTCTGGAATTCTCTGCCCGTTGAAGTGGTGGAGGCTACCTCGCTAAATATTTTTAAGACGCGGGTTGATGGGTTTTTGATGAGAGAGGGGATTAAGGGTTATGGGGAGAGGGCGGGAATGTGGAACTGAGCCACGACAGATCAGCCATGATCTTATTGAATGGCGGGGCAGGCTCGAAGGGCTAGTTGGCCTACTCCTGCTCCTATTTCTTATGTTCTTATGTTCTTATGTATGTTCTAGACCCACCCAGGCAGCAGATCAAACCAGGCTGAGTGATGAGTACCTAACCAGCTTTAGGTGAAGGAACACTTAACTAATAGTGAATTCAACGTTGTGTTTGAAAACATGGTTAAAATGATTCTAGATTTTGGTGCAGTTAACGTCAATAGGATGAGACTGGGGTCGACTGGATTAGCAGAACGAGAGGGCACAGCCTCAAAATAAGTGGGGGGGGGAGGGCCATTTAGATCAGAGTTGAGGAGAAACTTCTTCACTCAAAGGGTGGTGAGTCTCTGGAATTCTCTGCCCATTGAAGTGGTGGAGGCTACCTCGCTAAATATATTTAAGTCACGGGTAGATAGGTTTTTGATAGACAAGGGAATTAAGGGTTATGGGGAGAAAGCGGGAAAGTGGAACTGATCCACGACAGATCAGCCATGATCTTATTGAATGGCGGGGCAGGCTCGGAGGGCTAGATGGCCTACTCCTGCTCCTATTTCTTATGTTCTTATGTGCTCGGGTTTCCTCCCACACCCCAAAGATGTGCTCTTAGGCTGATTGGTGTAACAAATTGTCCCTAAATTAGTCTCCCTTCAATCTGGTTTCCAATGTGGAGTGCCAAAAGCGTAGACAAGGGTCATGGGTGGAAGAGGGAACTCACCATGTTAAAATGGCGGCGCGGGAAAGTGGAACTGATCCAATTCAGGTCAGCCATGATCTTGTTGAATGGCGGGGCAGGCTCGAAGGGCTAGATGGCCTACTCCTGCTCCTATTTCTTATGACACCAGAAAACCAGCCACACTTGTGAAACAATGGGAGGTTCAAGAACAAATTTAGTGAAATTCACCACCAGCCCTGGAGGAGAAAGAATTCTACTTACCAATTAAAGCAGGCCCGGCCAATAAGAGATGAAATAAAACTAAAAACAAATGTAAAACAAAAGTAGTGTCAGTCATTGGGGATTGACTGAGATATAAATAACAGTGAGAAGGCAAAGGAGATGGAGTAGCAAAAAGGATAACTAAAAAAAAACCCAAAGTTAATTCTATCGCCATTATCATGGATGGAAAAGGGTGGCCAGGGATAGCGTGGACCATCTAAAAACAGAGGGGAGGGAGGGTGGATGCTGTAGATGAAAATAAGGAAATGGCAGACTTGTTGAGAAGTTGTGCCGGTTTGCACGTCGGTGGAAGAGAATGGCATATGTGAGGTATAGATAGGGTGGATTCTCGGCAGCTATTTCCCAGGGGCTGAAATGGTCGCTACGAGAGGACACAGGTTTAAGGTGCTGGGGATCAGGTACAGAGGGGATGTCAGGGGTAAGTTTTTCACTCAGAGGGTGGTGGGTGAGTGGAATCGGCTGCCGTCGGTGGTGGTAGAGGCAAACTCGCTGCGGTCTTTTAAGAGACTTCTGGATGAATACATGGGATTTAATGGGATTGAGGGTTATAAATAGGCCTGGTAGGTAGGGATATGATCGGTGCAACTTGTGGGCCGAAGGGCCTGTTTGTGCTGTAGTGTTCTATGTTCTATATCCCTGACATTCCTGGGAAATGAATCAAGAGCTGAGACTCAAGTCAGGTCAATGTATAGAAGAGAACAACGTTAAGATCAATACTGGGATATGATGGTGGAATGATATGGTGACTTGTCTTTTATCTTCAGCAAGTTTATTCTTCATACAACTCAGAACAGTTACAAACAGTCCCCGCTGTGCCAATTTATACTCTTTTGGAAGTTGAGCGATCTTTAATGATGCCAGTAGCTTAACAATGTAATTGCCAAAGCATGATACATTGGTACAGGACATTAGAAAGATAATGCTGCTTAAGAATGCCAAATCCCCAGGACTTGGTGGTTTGCGTCCCAGGAGATTAAAAGAGTTAGATGGGGAAATAATTAATGTTTTAGCATAATCAAAGTTTCCTTAATTATTAAGATTAGATTAGAACATTGGAACTAGGAGAGTTGATCTTGCAGAGGGCTGGCATGGACATGTTGAGTTGAACTTATTTGGTGTTGATCCTATAAAAATGTGGTAGCGTGCCTACTTAAGGGGCTATCTGGCCAGATTGGGCCAATCGTGGTGAGGCGCTAGAATTGAGAGCAAGCGTGTGGGTGTTCTGGTAGTCGGACTGTGGAGTCGGGAAACATTGTTATCTCTGTCTTGTATCAAGCCCTAAATAAACTCCAATTGGTTTAACTGCCTTGTTGGTGGAGAGTGCCTCGCAGCCACTACAGAAATGTAACTCGTATTTAAGAAAGGTAAGATAGACAAGCTAAGAAATTGCAGACCAATTAATTAAGCATTTGTTGTGTGGGTGTTTGACCGGAATCTATAATTGAGGACAAGACTTAGTGAGCATCGAGAGATTAGTGAGCTGGCTATTGTGAGCCGACGTGGATTTGTAAAGTTATGTTTAACAAACTTAACTGAATTACAGGAGGAAGCAACTAATGTAATGGGCAATGGATGCTGTTTATATGGACTAACAGAATGAATTCAATTGGGTATCACACAAAAAAAAAACCAAGAGCCAAAAGTAAAGCAAATATATCTGAAATTAGATTATTCACTTCACTGGGAGACTGATTCGGCAATAGAAGACAGAGAATAGTGATAATGGGTCTGGATTCAAATCGGATAGAAATGACTAATGGCATTGACTATTTACAGTAATTATTTCCCTCGATAACAGAGTAAACAATGATATTTCCTGGCAAATCATCAAGATTCCTTCAACAGCGTCTTCCAAACGCCTGACCATTACTATCTATGAGGACAAGGGTAGCAGATGCACGGGAACACCACCACTCAGGGTGAAGGAAGGAAATCATAAGCCCTGGTGCTCCACATGTTTCTGGGCCCCGGATCCTGCGCTGCTTCCGTAACTCCCCCTCAATCATGCATTTTGGACACGTTGTGTGGGGTTAAGAGAGAATCTAATTTAAAGTCTGTTGCTCTAAAATGGTCACTCCGTTCCTCATTGATTGATGTCATGACTCTCCACACTCCACACGTGCGGCACGGTAGCGCAGTGGGTTAGCACTGCTGCTTCACAGCTCCAGGGTCCTGGGTTCGATTCCTGGCTCGGGTCACTGTCTGTGTGGAGTTTGTATGTTCTCCTCGTGTCTGCGTGGGTTTCCACCGGGTGCTCCGGTTTCCTCCCACAGTCCAAAGCTGTGTGGGTTAGGTTGATTGGCTGTGCTAAGAAATTGCCCCTTAGTGTCTAGGGATGTGTAGGTTAGAGGGATTAGTGGGTATAATATGTAGGGATATGGGGGTAGGGCCTGGATGGGATTGTGTTCGGTGCAGACTTGATGGGCCGAAGGGCCTCTTTCTGCACTGTAGGGTTCTATGATCTATATCTCGGGGAAACGTTAGTTGTGTGTCACTAATGTCGCCGTAGTCCCAGATAACCAGAGATTGTTCTCCTGTGTGAGGGGGAGAGCTGACAGGTGATGATTTAACCTGAGGGTCACCACACCTCAGGTGAGGGGTGAGGTTGAGGAGGTGAGGCCTTCACGAATAGCCCCAGCTGGTACGGGAATTGAACCTGCGCTGCTGGAACCGCTGTGCATCATAAACCAGCTATCCAGTTAACTGACACTGTCAGTAACTCTTTACCAGAATAACATCCAGCCTCCAGTGTGTACACATGCCGCCAGCTGCATTACAGAACATCAGGACACCTCATAGCAGCGTCCAATAATGCAGCCAGAGGGAGGAGGTCAGGAAGAGACCTGTTGGTGTAGATGAGAGGTAGTCACTGCTTATCCTTGTGCTCCAGTCTCCTTCAGTCAGGCCTGACGTCAAGAAAGTTCCAACAGGACAGGAACGGGGGAACCTTGTTACTCAGAACAAGAGTAACCACTGGCCAAGGAGTCTGTCAATCAGGATGGTCCACACACCAGAATGGCTGCATTGGGCACTGGCCATCCAGATTGATAGGCTATTGGCTAAGGAGCACAGAGTCCCCTGGAACATGCCCTTCCCTAGTCCATGAACCCCCTGTGAATTGGCCCACCTAGAGCACAGACCCCTCCGCAAATGATCACAGGCACCCCACCCCACCAGAGCACTGCCCCCCCACCTGCACCCTCAATGCACTGCCCCACACCCGCTGACAGCACTGCCCCCACCCCACAGCACTGCCCCAGCCCTGCCTACAGCCCTGCCCCAGCCCTCCCTACAGCACTGCCCCCACCCCACAGCACTGCCCCACCCCTCCCCACAGCACTGCCCCCACCCCACAGCCCTGCCCCCCCTCCCCACAGCACTGCCCCAGCCCTCCCCACAGCACTGCCCCCACCCCACAGCCCTGCCCCCCCTCCCTACAGCACTGCCCCAGCCCTCCCCACAGCACTGCCCCCACCCCACAGCCCTGCCCCCCCTCCCCACAGCACTGCCCCAGCCCTCCCTACAGCACTGCCCCACCCTCCCCACAGCCCTGCCTCAGCCCTCCCTACAGCCCTGCCCCAGCCCTCCCCACGGCCCTGCCCCAGCCCTCCCCACAGCCCTGCCCCAGCCCTCCCTACAGCCCTGCCCCACCCTCCCTACAGCACTGCCCCCCCCTCCCTACAGCCCTGCCCCAGCCCTCCCTACAGCCCTGCCCCACCCTCCCTACAGCACTGCCCCCCCCTCCCTACAGCCCTGCCCCAGCCCTCCCTACAGCCCTGCCCCAGCCCTGCCTACAGCACTGCCCCCCCTCCCCACGGCCCTGCCCCAGCCCTCCCTACAGCACTGCCCCCCCTCCCACAGCACTGCCCCATCCCTGCGTACAGCACTGCTCCTCCCACCACCCACACCCCCCTCCCCACCAGAGCATGGGTTCCTTAGAAGACTGACCCCTCGAGCACTGAACTTGGTGATGATCACCTTCTGTTCCTTTTATTCTCTTGTGGGACATGCAGCTATTGGCAGAGGCAGAATCCCTAACTGCCCTTGAACTGAACATTTCAGAGGGCATATAAGAGGCAACCATGTTGTTGTGGGTCTGGAGTCACACACCAGGCAGACTGCGTTAGGGTGGCAGGGGCATGAGTGAACAAATGCGTCATTATGACACTTGGCTGAAATGAAAATTTAATCTTAGAATCATAGAATCCCTACAGAGCAGAAAGAGGCCATTTGGCCCATCAAGCCTGCACTGACTCACTAACCGAGCGATTTACCCAGGCTCTATCCCTGTAACCCCACATATTTACCCCATTAATTCTCCTAACCGATATATCTCGGGGTATGAAGGGGCAATTTAGCATGGCCAATCACCTATATCTTTGGACTGTGGGAAGAAACTGGAGCACCCGGAGGAAACCCACACAGACACAGGGAGAACGTACAGATTCCACACACACAGCCAGTGACGAATCCTAGGTTTTAAATTGAATGTAATGGTGGGATTTGAACACACGTACCCAGCATTAATCCTCGGCCCTATCACCATCTGCAAGTTCCCCTCCAATTCACACACCAACGATATAGCCATTCCTTCAAGATTGTTGGGTTCAAATCCTGGAACATCTTTCCTAACAGCACTGTGGATGCACCTATGCCACATGGATGGCAGCGGTTCAAGAAGACAGCTCGCCACCACCTCCTCCAAGGGCAATTAGGGGTGGGCAACAAATGCTGACCTTACCGGCGATGCCCACATCCCACGAATGAATTGAAAGAAAATGGGTGCTGGTCACACAAAGATTGTGCTAAAAACAGACACTTTGTCGAAACTTTTTGTAAGGCACTCATCAGGACATGCACAAAGATCCAAAGTTCATGGAAACAACAACTTGATCGTGTAGAAGAGAAGAGAATGTGGATTGGTTGGTAAGTGGACACTGATTGGTAGAGGCACTGCCATGCCTTTGTTCTTTGTTCTTTGAGAATGCACCGGTTAATGGTAATTGACAGTTAACTGACAAGCATTGTTCGAAAATTTTAACTAGGCAGCTCAAATATTTGAGATACCTTATACTTCCAGGGTAATCTGAGGTAAACTGGACACTTGTTAGATCTGAAAGTGACAGCCTTAGGCCCATTCATATGTAATATTCAGTATGATATAATCTGATCAGCGTAAGCATTATCCTGTGAGATGTCTTTGATGCACCCTATTTCAGCATCGAGCTTGTACGGTCAGCCAATGGCTTGGGCTCTAGTTACGAAGTTGATGATTTGGCCAAACTTTACAGTGTGTAGAACTGTAAAAATCCCAAAGTGTGTATTAATCAGCAGAGGCCGGCTCGATGTAGACCGTGGTAGGGGAACGCATCAACTCGTACGCCAGGGGAAGGGAGTTAATTTGACTGCTCCATTTCGAAGGTGAATTGGTGCATAGGACGGAGTACATTAAGACAGGCAAGGAATGATTACATACAGCTGCAGATTTAAATTGGGTAAATGGATCATCCACATCTTGGGAGTCTGCCAGGGGGTCGGATGTTCGGTGCCATTCCATTAAAGACATGTTTCACATGCAATCCAATAAAGATGCTTGTGAGAGCTGTGCCTAGAGGGGAACCGCTGATAACACCATCTATTTGGACATATATGGTATTCCTAAGACTGAACTCAATGGCACACGACACTAGCTGTTGCACACTGCTACTCTACAGTGACAACATGGGCAGCGTTCGCAGGGTGCTGCTGAGATAGAATCCTTGCAGTGTAGGAGGAGACCATTCAGTCTGCACCGACCACAATCCCACCCAGGCCCTATCCTGAGAACCCCACATATTTACCCCACTAATCCCCCTGACATTAAGGAGCAATTTAGCAAGGCCAATCCACCTAACTTGCACATCTTTGGACCACGGGAGGAAACTAGAACACCTGGAGGAAACCCACGCAGACACGGGGAGAACATGCAAACTCCACACGGACCATGAACCGAGGCTGGAATCGAAGCTGGGTCCCTGATGCTGGGAGACAACACTGCTAACCAGTAAATGAATTTCTCTACCAAAGTGGGGCTTGAGATGTAGGCCATACATTCCAAAGACTGGCAGATCATATCGAACGTGTCCCTTCGGGCAGGTCCAGGCCGCACCCAGCCAACTCATGCTTGCAAAACTCAAAACACAGATTGCAACATTAGATGTGATTTTACTATTGCATTTGCTAAATAATCCTCAGAGTGCTAATCATTGTGCTGAAGCTAATTTAACATTGCCATTCAAGCTCGTGGTATGGTGCATTTACCTGTACCGGAAACTACATATATTAATACACATGGCCTTGTTCTTTGCAAACAGGAAGGACAGATACACACATTGCACCTGATTCAGCTAAAATAAGTGATACTACCCATTTGCTGGTATGTTTCTCAGGGCAATCCCTTCACCATTCAGAATCAAGCAGCCTAGATCATAGATCATAGAAGCCTACAGTGCAGAAAGAGGCCCTTCGGCCCATTGAGTCTGCACTGAACACAATCGCACCCAGGCCCTACCCCCATATCCCTACATATTTTACCCGCTAACCCCTCTAACCTAAGCATCTTAGAACACTAAGGGGCAACTTTACAATGGCCAATCAACCTAACCCGCACATCTTTGGACTTTGGGAGGAAACCAGAGCACCTGGAGGAAACCCACGCAGACACGAGGAGAATGTGCAAACTCCACACTGACAGTGGCCTGAGCCGGGAATTGAACCCAGGTCCCTGGAGCTGTGAAGCAGCAGTGCTAACCACTGTGCTACTGTGCCGCCTGGTTTAAATTTTCAAACAATGCTCAGCAGTTAACTGTCAGTCACCATTAACCCATGCTCCATGGTAGCACCTCTACCATTCAGAGTCCACTTGCCAACCAATTAACATGCTCTTCTCATATATAATAAAAGCAAATTACTGCGGATGCTGGAATCTGAAATCAAAAGAGAAAATGCTGGAAAATCTCAGCAGGTCTGGCAGCATCTGTAAGGAGAGAGAAAAAAGCTGATGTTTCAAGTCCGGATGACCCTTTGTCAAAACTTTGAGGAAACTAGAGCACCCGGAGGAAGCCCACGCAGACACGGGGAGAACATGCAAACATCTGGACTCAAAACATCAGCTATTTTCTCACCTTACAGATGCTTCCAGACCTGCTGAGATTTTCCAGCATTTTTTCTTTTGGTTTCGCTCTTCTCCTACAGATTGTTGTTTCCCTTGACATTGGTATTCTTGCAAAGTGTCCTGATGGGCGCAAAATGAAAAGCTTTGACAAAATGTCTTTTTTCAGTCAATACTCCCACATTCTGTACCACCAACAGATGACTGATGATCTAATAAGCAGAGTAGACTGGAGCATAAAATTACAAAGAAATACTGATAGAATAAAGGACTGGTTAAAACTGAGACAGGGATTTCAATGCAAGTGTGAGGCCATCATTTTTGCACTGATGGGATAGATTTGAGTACACTTTAAATGGTGAAAGATTAAGAATAATGGCGTTCATAAAGAGTTAGGCTCATGAACATCAATCAGCGAAATATAATGGTTAAGAATGAATCAATATTCAAAAAACTAAATGGCACGTTCGCCTTTGTATCTAGAGTGCTAAAGTATAAAGAAGAGGAAGCTTTACTACAGCTGTACAAAGCCCTGGTTTGATCACATCTGGAATAATGTATAGAATCCTGAGCTCTGCATCTTGGAAAGGACAAAGCGACCTTGGAAGGCATGCAAATCTCCCAATGCTTTAAGGATTTTCATTATGAAGAGAGATTATATAAACCTGTTTTGTATTCCCAGGAGGTTAAGGGATAATTCAACTGAGGACTTTAGGATTTGAAAGGAAATTATAGGGTACCATAGAACCCTACAGTGCAAAGAGGCCCTTCGGCCCATCGAGTCTGCACCAACCACATCCTTACATATTTTACCCACTAATCCCTCCAACCTAAGTGTCTCAGGACACTAAGGGGCAATTTTAGCACGGCCAATTAGCCTAACCCGCACATCTTTGGATTGTGGGAGGAAACCCATGCAGACACGAGGTGGACGTGCAAACTCCACACAGACAGTGACCTGAGCCGGGAATCGAACCCAGGACCCTGGAGCTGTGAAGCAGCAGTGCTAACCACTGTGCTACACAGTGTACCACTAGGTACACAGAAACATTTTCTGTTGGTAGGTGAGTCTCGATGAAGGGAACATAGCACCAATGAAAAACTATGGCACAGGAAGAGGGGACTCAGTCCACTGGGATAAACTTTTACCACCCTGACCTCATCTACGCAATTTAATGGACCATTGACTCAGGCGAGAATCTCCGGCTCCCTACAAACTCGTTGCAATCCAACTTTGTAATGTGAAAATCAGAGCTAGATCACTCAGAAGAGAAGTTCGAGAAAACATTTCTTCTGTAAAGGGGGGTAGGAGTGTGGAACTCTATCCCACACAGGGCAGCAGGTGCTAGCTTAACTAATAACTCAAAATCTGAGAATCTGCTTCTCACTTGCCAAGGATATTAAAGAGTGTGAAGCCCAGTTGGGTGGATGGGGTTAGGAGCTGCCTGAATGACAGGAGAGGCTAGAGGGTCTGAATGACCTACTGTGCTCCAATAGATGGAATAAACATCTATTGGTTAATGCTTGCCCCTCTAATTAATCTCCTTTGATAAATCCTATTTGAGCTGCATTAATTATTCACCACAGGCTATGCAGACAATTCTACATCTTGAGCTCAATCTGTCCTGGGTTAGCTTGCAAAGCCTCGTGACACGCGGCAGATGTACGGTATGTTTTAACTACAACGCTCCTGGGAGTTTTAACTTGCAGTGATTAGATCTGCAAGTACATTCAGGTAGACGCTCGGGATTGCTTATATCAAACGCAGATTTAAGATCAAGACTCGGATGGATCCAATCCCATCAACAATCGACATCCCGTGTGTGATGTGATTTACGCCAACTCGGGACAAAGGTTAAAACATGGTTAACCATGTTGAACTGTGCCCCAAAGGATATGGAGGGAAACTCTACCCGAGGTATTCTTCCCTCAATCTTGTTTTTTTTTGTACTCCAATGTTTCCTCTTTCTTGGTATTTCTCCAATTGGTTCCCTCTTAGTAGCCGTGGGGTGTAGTTAGCGGTGGCCTTCCTATGGAGTGAGCTATTAAGATGATTGGGCCAGTGGCTTTAAGAGAATGCGTCCACTATCACTCTGGACGCTGGGGCGGACTTGCCCCTTCAATGTTCCTTACAGCACGTCAGGAGATGAGCGTGTGCAATAAACAAGGTAGGGAGGGTGGAGGGACAGACACTGTATGTATATGTAGCAGCCCAGTAACCATGCTCCATCACAATCCTAATCCCAGCATCTCTATTCCAATGGATCCTAATCCCAGGATCTATGCGCCGTCACATTCCTGATCCCAGAATCTACATTTTGCCATGATCCTAATCCTAGCATCTCTGTTCCAATGGATCCTAATCCCAGAATCTAAGCTCTATCACAATCCTGATCCCAGTATCTCTATTCCAATGGATTCTAAACCCAGGATCTACTCTCTGCCACAATCCTGATCCCAGAATCTACGTTCCATCACAATCCTGATCCCAGGATCTCTACTCCACCTGGATCCTGATCCCAGGATCTATCCTGCACCAAGATCCTGATTTAGAATTTATTTATTATTATCACAAGTAGGCTTACATTAACACTGCAATGAGGTTACTGTGAAAATCCCCTAGTCGCCACACTCCGACACTGTTCGGGTACACTGTGGGAGAATTTAGCATGGCCAATGCACCTAACCAGCATGTCTTTCGGACTTTTGGAGAAAATCGGAGCACCTGGAGAAAAACTCATGCAGACATGAGATGAATGTGCAAACTCCACATAGGCAGTGACCCAAGCCGGGAATCGAACCCAGGTCCCTGGAGCTGTGAAGCAGAGGTGCTAACCACTGTGCTACCATGCCACCCTGAAATTGGAGTAAATTAATTTGGCATAAATACCCATCTCATAATAGCATGTTCTTGGCCAACAACCAGCCAAGGTTGATCTGGAAAAGAGATGAGCAGGGGGGGCGGTGGTTTTGAGGTACTGTCACTGGACTAGTAATCCAGAGACCCAGGGAAATGCTCTGGGGACCTGGGTTTGAATGCCATCAATCTGAATTCAATTAAAAATCTGGACTTAAAAGTCTAAAGATGACCGTAAAATCATCGTCGATTGTTGGAAAAACCCATCTGGTTAACTAATGCCCTTTAGGGAAGGAAATCTGCCATCCTTACCCGGTCTGGCCTACATGTGACTCCAAACTCCAGACCCACAGCAACGTGTTGACTCTTAAATGTTCTTAAGTGGCTACTCAATTCAAGGGCAATGAGGGATGGGCAACAAATGCTGGTCCTGCCAGTGATGCCCACATTTCACAAAATCATTATGACTTAAGGTCCAGTCAAACACACCCGGGGGGTTCGGTGCAGAGTGAAGCTCCCACTGACATATTCATTTCCCACTCAGTGCTCAATGAAATAAAATCAGAAATTGCTGGAGTAGTCCGTGGATCAGGCAGTAATTGCTGAACACAAGCTGAATCTTCTGGACTTTGCAAGTTCTAGAAGGTTTTGGATCCTGACCCTCATCATTGCAGCAGTACATGTTGTAGGGTAATTATACTGGATGGTGTCTGTTTAAGGGTCAGTCTCTAAGATGAGGGTTAGCAAGTCGGTCGTGGAGGTGGGAGAGCCAGTCACCATTGAGTCTTCCATGCCCGCTGGGCACCGCAGGGATTGGAGTGCGTTACTGACCTCTAATCACCTAATGTTTTAAGTTTCATTTCTGATTTGTTTTGGGCCTTTCCCCCTTGGCGGCACGGTGGTTAGCACTGCTGCCTCACAGCGCCAGGGACCTGGGTTCGATTCCTGGCTCAGGTCACTGTCTGTGTGGAGTTCGCACATTCTCCCCGTGTCTGCGTGGGTTTCCTCCGGGTGTTCTGGTTTCCTCCCACAGCCCAAAAATATGCGCGTTAGGTGGATTGGCCATGCTAAACAGCCCTTTAGTGTCAGATGGACTAGCTGGGGAAGAATGCATGGAATAGGGCCTGGATGGGATTGTGGTCTGTGCAGACTTGTTGGGCCGAATGGCCTCCTTTTGCACTGTGGGATACTATGAAATGGCTGCCCTTCTCGCTTTGGTCCCTCCATTTATTTAATTCAGTTTAAATGTTTTGCAGGCAGCGATGGACAGAATATAAAGTTGGCCGCAGCCTCCATGCAATGAAGGTGTTGCTGGTACACGTGGTGCACACGATGTAGAGATACCGGCATTGGACTTTCTTCCACATGGTGCACAGCAGGGCTGAACAGATTGAGGGAGTGAGGGATTTCACTCCCTCAGCAGCTGCGCTATCCCTTACTGAAATCTCCAGGAGATTGGAAGGAAGGTGCTGAGGATCTCAGGCTTGGCAATGAGTATCTGCAGTAAGAAGTGTGACAACACCAGGTTTAAGTCCAACCCATTTATTTGATAGTAAACTCACAAGCTTTCGGGGTTTGTCCCTTCGTCAGGCGAATGGAGAGTTCTGGCCTCAGACAGAACATATAACAGCACACACAGTTTACAGATTAGAATGCGGGTCTTTACAGCTAACCTGCTATTCAAGTCTTAAAGATGCTGACAATGTGAGTGGAAGGAGCATTAAGCACAGGTTAAAGAGATGTGTACTGTCTGTGTGTGTGGAACTGATAGCCAAGTTCCGCACACATGAGGACAGTCTCAACCAGGATCTTGGGTTCATGTCACACTATCTGTAACCCCCGTGACTTGCCTGGGTTTGCAAAACCTCACTTACTGTCCTGTCTGGAGACAATACGCATCTCTTTAATCTATGCTTAATGCTCCTTCCACTCACATTGTCGGCCACTTTAAGACTTGAACAGCAGGTTAGCTGTAAAGACTCGCATTCTAATCAGTAATCTGTAAACTGTCTGTGCTGTTATATGCTCTGTCTGAGGCCAGAACTCTCCATTCAGCTAACGAAGGGACAAACCCCGAAAGCTTGTGAGTTTACTAAATTGGTTGGACTTAAACCTGGTGTTGTCAGACTTCTTACTGTGTTTACCC
>NW_027650588.1:0-10000 GCF_965287045.1 Carcharhinus amblyrhynchos | reverse complement strand
AGTCCTACTGTCTTTTTTGAGTGGGAAGAGTCTCTCCACCTCTATCCTATCCATCCCATTCATCATCTTATACGTCTCAATGAGATCTCCCCTCATTCTTCTAAACTCTAACGAGTACAAGCCCAGTTTATTCAGCCTCTCCTCATAGCTCAATCCCCTCAACTCCGGTATCAGCCTAGTAAACCTCCTCTGCACTCCCTCCAGGGCCAAAATATCCTTGCGCAGGTGCGGCGCCCAAAACTGTACACAGTACTCCAGCTGCGGCCTCACCAATGCCCTATACAGCTGCAGCAAGACCTCCCTACTTTTATATTCAATCCTCTACCTGTGACTTAAATATATTTAGCGAGGTAGCCTCCACCACTTCAATGGGCAGAGAATTCCAGAGATTCACCACCCTTTGAGTGAAGTTCCTCCTCAACTCCAATCTAAACTGCCCCCCCCCTTTATCTTGAGGCTGTGCCCTCTAGTCCTGCTGTCCTTTCTAAGAGGGAAGAATCTCTCTACCTCTACCCTATCCATCCCTTTCATTATCTTATACGTCTCTATAAGATCCCCCCTCATCCTTCTAAACTCCAACGAGTACAGACCCAGTCTATTTAATCTCTCTTCATAGTCCAACCCCCTTATCTCCGGTATCAGCCTAGTGAACCTCCTCTGCACTCCCTCCAAGGCCAATATATCCTTCCGCAAGTGCGGCGACCAAAACTGCACACAGTACTCCAGCTGCGGCCTCACCAGTGCCCTGTACAGTTGCAGCAAGACCTCCCTGCTTTTATATTCTATCCCCCTCGCTATAAAGGCCAACATTCCATTCGCCTTCTTGATCACCTGCTGTACCTGCAGATTGGGTTTTTGTGATTCGTGCACAAGGACTCCCAGGTCCCTCTGCACTGTAGCATGCTGCAGCTTTTCACCTTTTAAATAATAATCTCTACTACTATTATTTCTGCCAAAGTGGATAACCTCACACTTGCTAACATTGTACTCCATCTGCCCACTCGCTCAGCCTATCCAGATCTCTCTGCAGACTTTCCACACCCTCCACACAATTTGCTTTTCCACTCATCTTCGTGTCATCAGCAAATTTCATCACCCTACACTCAGCCCCCTCCTCCAGATCATCTATATAAATGGTAAACAGTTGAGGCCCCAGAACTGATCCCTGTGGCACTCCACTAGTCACCCACCGCCAACCAGAATACACATGCTGTGTATTCTCACTGGCTTCTCCTGAAGCAGCATTTACACACGCTCCCTCACTGGCTCCTTCTGAAGCACAGTAAGAAGTCTGACAACACCAGGTTTAAGTCCAACTGATTTATTTGATAGTAAACTCACAAGCTTTCAAGGTTTACCTCTTCGAACCCTCGAAAGCTTGTGAGTTTACTGTCAAATAAATCAGTTGGACTTAAACCTGGTGTTGTCAGACTTCTTAATGTGTTTACCCCAGTCCAATGCCGGCATCTCCACATCACATCTTCTGAAGCATCATTTACACACGCTCCCTTACTGGCTCCTTCTGAAGCATCATTTACACACGCTCCCTTACTGGCTCCTTCTGAAGCATCATTTACACACGCTCCCTTACTGGCTCCTTCTGAAGCAGCATTTACACACGCTCCCTTACTGGCTCCTTCTGAAGCAGCATTTACACACGCTCCCTTACTGGCTCCTTCTGAAGCAGCATTTACACACGCTCCCTCACCGGCTCCTTCTGAAGCAGCATTTACACACGCTCCCTCACCGGCTCCTTCTGAAGCATCATTTACACTCGCTCCCTCACTGGCTCCTTCTGAAGCATCATTTACACACGCTCCCTCACTGGCTCCTGCTGAAGCATCATTTACACACGCTCCCTCACTGGCTCCTTCTGAAGCATCATTTACACACGCTCCCTCACTGGCTCCTTCTGAAGCATCATTTACACACGCTCCCTTACTGGCTCCTTCTAAAGCATCATTTACACACACTCCCTTACTGGCCCCTTCTGAAGCATCATTTACACACGCTCCCTCACTGGCTCCTTCTGAGACAACATTTACACACGCTCCCTCACTGGCTCCTTCTGAAGCAGCATTTACACACGCTCCCTCACCGGCTCCTTCTGAAGCAGCATTTACACACGCTCCCTCACTGGCTCCTTCTGAAGCATCATTTACACACGCTCCCTCACTGGCTCCTTCTGAGACAACATTTACACACGCTCCCTCACTGGCTCCTTCTGAAGCATCATTTACACACGCTCCCTCACTGGCTCCTTCTGAGACAACATTTACACACGCTCCGTCACTGGCACCTGCTGAAGCATCATTTACACACGCTCCCTCACTGGCTCCGTCTGAAGTATCATTTACACACACTCCCTCACGGGCTCCGTCTGAAGCAGCATTTACACACGCTCCCTCACTGGCTCCTTCTGAAACATCATTTACACACGCTCCCTCACTGGCTCCTTCTCAAGCATCATTTACACACGCTCCCTCACTGGCTCCTTCTGAAGCATCATTTACACACGCTCCCTTACTGGCTCCTTCTGAAGCATCATTTACACACACTCCCTTACTGGCCCCTTCTGAAGCATCATTTACACAAGCTCCCTCACTGGCTCCTTCTGAGACAACATTTACACACGCTCCCTCACTGACTCCTTCTGAAACAGCATTTACACACGCTCCCTCACCGGCTCCTTCTCAAGCAGCATTTACACACGCTCCCTTACTGGCTCCTTCTGAAGCATTATTTACACACGCTCCCTCACTGGCTCCTTCTGAGACAACATTTACACACGCTCCCTCACTGGCTCCTTCTGAAGCATCATTTACACACGCTCCCTCACTGGCTCCTGCTGAAGCATCATTTACACACGCTCCCTTACTGGCTCCTTCTGAAGCATTATTTACACACGCTCCCTCACTGGCTCCTTCTGAGACAACATTTACACACACTCCCTCACTGGCTCCGTCTGAAGTATCATTTACACACGCTCCCTCACTGGCTCCTTCTGAGACAACATTTACACACGCTCCCTTACTGGCTCCTTCTGAAGGGCCACAGCTGGAGGACGCAGCCACAAACACAGTCTTACATTGAATTAGTTGGAAGAGTGATGCTAATTTGCGGTTTATTGATCCCGTTGGCCGCCTTATTGTGCTCTCTCAAGCCAGCTATAATTAATCTCCAATTAGAAACGCCTGCGGAGAGATAGATGAACCTTTCCTTTTCGCAAATTGTTTTTTAATCCTTTTATGTTTCTCGGTTTACTGCAGCTTGTTCTCTGATGGCCATAAAAGGATGACTGACCACACTTTTCCCCCATCCCAGCTCTTCAGTCACTGCCCTTAGTGACTCATCCAGTTGCACTCTGGACAATGGACTGTTATCAGGAGGTCCAGAATGAGACATGTTGCCAACAGCAACCCTTCCCCCCTCCCCTCAAACCACCACCTCTCATCCACACTACAGGGCATCTGCCAATGTCTCTTTTTGGTCAGGGATTTGGGTACGTGTCACCCAGATCAAGGCACGAAACAAACTGTTTTTCCTAGGCGAGAGTGTCGTGGTTTCTCAAAGATCAAATCTCCAAATCTCCACCTAAGCAGGAGACTTTCATTTGCAAAATGCTCCAAAGCCAATGAGAATTGTCGTCTCGATGGTAATACAGGGAAATATTGAAACGAATTTGCGCAGATAAATTCCCACAAGATAATAGACCAGATGATCTGATTGAGTGATAGTGACTGCAGAATAAATATTAACCCAGTTCCTCTAACCTTCTTCAGCATAGCGCTGAGGGCTCTATCACACTGAGGTGAAAGGAAGGCAACAGTGGCACAGTGGTCAGCGCTGCTGCCTTCGCAGCGCCAGAGACCCGGGTTCGATTCCAGCCTCGGGTGACTGTAAGGAATCTGCACATTCTCCACGCGTCTGTGTGGGTTTCCTCTGGGTGCTCCCAATGTGCAGGTTAGGTGGATTGGTCACGCTAAATTGTCCCTTTGTGTCCGATGATGTGTAGGTTCAGGGGATTAGTAGGGTAAATGTGTGAGGTTATGGGGATAGGTGGAAGGTGGGGGGGGGTGGAGGGGCCTGGATAAGATGCTCTGTCAGAAAGTCACGCTGTGGAGTTGCCGGTATTGGACTGGGGAGGACGCAGTGAGAAATCTCACAACACCAGGTTAAAATCCGGCAGGTTTATTTGGAATCATGAGTTTTTGGAGTGTTGCTCCAGAGTAGTGCTCCAAAAGCTCGTGATCACAAATAAACCTGTTAGATTTTAACCTGGAGTTAAAATTTCCTTACTGTCAGAAAGTTGGTGCAGACTTGATGGGCCAAATGGCCTTCCCCTTAGCTGCAGGGATTCTATGATCTCAGGTTAATATGACAGCTGAAAAGTGGCACTTCTGACAGTGCAGCACTCCCTCAGCACTCCCTCCTGGAGTATCAGCCTGGCCTCCCAGCTCCAGTCTCATGCGTTGCTCTTGAACATGTTCCTGTCGACCTTTGCACCGGCTGCTTTTAAACTCAAAGTTGGGGGTGCCCATTCCCCGTTTCTTTAGGCTACGCACTGGGCAGTGGATTCTGAGTGTAGTTATCCTGGGACGGATATCCTCCTGTCTCCCCAAAATCTGCCTGGCATCCACAAGGCACAAGTCAAGGGTTGTGATGGAATACTCTTCAATGAGTAGCTCACCTCCTGTATCCTGTCCACTGTCTACAAGTCAGGAATGTGTTAGAATTCCCCACTTGCCTGAATGAGTGCAGCTCCAGCGAAACTGGAGAAGCGTGACACCATCCAGGGCACTTGATTGCTACGTTTTTCATTAACATTCAATCACTTCACACACAGGAGCAGCAGTGTACCCCATCTACAGGACAACTCACCAAGGCGGCTTATTTAGGCAGCACCTCCCAAATCTATGACCATTACTATTTAGAAGGACAAGAACAGCAAATATGTGGGGAACACCACCATGTGCAAGTTCTCTTCCAAGACACTCATCATCCTGACTTGGAAATATGTTGCCATTCCTTTACTGGATCCAAATTCTGGAACTCCCTCCCTAACAGCACTATGGGTGTACCTACACCACATGGAGTGCAGCAGTTAAAGGGGGCTGCTCACCACCGCCTCCTCAAGGGCGGGTAGGGATGGGCAATAAACGCTGGCTTAGACAGCAGTGCCCAAATTCTGTGAATGGACGTTAAAAAAAAATCTCTGCTCCTAAAACTCTTGTTGTGGGACAAAGCTGAGAGACTGTTTCTCAGTAACATACTCCTCCACAGAAAGGTGAAATCAAGAAAAGCTCCAGGTGCCCTGGACTGCTCAGGCATCACACATGCAGTGCTGAGCTCCACTGAGGCACACCAGCTAGCTTCCTGCTGGTTCCCATTCACAAGTGACATATCGAGTTGAAACAAACCATCAAACCTCAACCATTTCCCAAGAGTAATTGCAGTGTGAAGAGCTTAATCAAAACCTATATCCATTTTTCTGCCAGTTCCAGACTCAAAGGGGAGCTGACAATAAGACTTAGAACAGTCCAGGAGACAGATACGTCTCGGGGCACAGACTTTGGTAACTAGACAATGGCATGCTGAAATAGAGAGAGCTATTACAGAGAATAAAACCTGAACACAAATGATATTGTGAATAGTCTTCCACGCACACATTTCTGTGAAGAAGCAGGTCACTAAAGGAACAGAATAACCAATCTTCAGATGTGAAAGAAAGGCTAAAATAGGCTTACTGGCATTCTCTGATGGAGGTTGAGAGACAGAATGAGAGAGAGTAGCGCAGGAGAGAGATATTGAGAGATCAACACCAGACAGAAGGAGGTAGAGAGAGATCGAAAGTGAAAGGGGAGACAGAGAGAGGAGCAGACAGCAAAAGGTGGAAAGTAATAGAGAGAGGGAGGAAGACAGAACAGGATAGAACTGATGAAAGTCACAGACTCAGATAAAGAGACAAAGCAATAAAGTGACAGAGATAGAAAGAAACAGACAAATAGACTGATATGTTTAAAAACATTACACAATCTGCTGATGTATCTGTCACTGCCCATTCCCAGGGTTATCTGATATGTGGCTGAGGTGAGCTAGGTATTAAGTGGCGGAAGTGAGCCGCAGCAGAGTCACTGAAGGGGACTGACAACGCTGGCTGACACTACCCCCTTTCACCCAGTTACACCTGCACAGAGGTAAAGCTGGGAAATAACCCTAATCTTACCCACACTAATCACATCCGTGTCGGCAGGACAGTGACCTGGCTGCCTTGTGTGCTGCAGATACGACAGACCGGAGGGGTGTACAACCAGTCACAACATTTTGGGGAGAAGGGATTTAAGCAATAGCGTCTGTCTTGGTGGACTGCGGGACGTCTCACGTCTATACTCCCAGTCCTCACCCAGTCAGCCCAAGGTGATTACACTGGATCAAGAACCTCTGCGATGGCCCCGCTGGTGGAATAGCCCAAAATTCCCTGTCGAGGCATGTCAGAGGGTGTGTGGGACGAGGACAGGGGTCGGGTGCTTAATGGCTGTGAACTGTATCCCGGGGAGGACCAAATAGGAGCAGTAGGGAAAATCTGACTTGAGGAGAGCAACGATAAATTCTACCTTAAATTACACTGTCAAATCCTCACAGCATTTCCTGGAAAACACTTTGATCTCCGAAATGCAGCAGCCTATCGAGCAGCAATCAGCAAGAATCCTCACGTTTACAAATAAAGAATTTCCCCCCCCCCCAAAGTGTTTATGCAGTCTGAAGCCGATACACCAAGTTCTGAATAGTCAGCACACATCACAGGAACCATATCACTGACAAAAGGCTTGGTACTCACTGGCTTTAACTTCTGCTTCAGACTCATGTTGAGCGCGGGGCTCCCAACAAGAACAGATGAGGAAATGCCCAGCTCTGAGCACAGCCCAGTCGACCAGTACCGAGCACTCACTGCGCTGGTGGCCATGACAACAGCTCCACTCATTGCCTTTTTTTTTTATTTCTATTGATAGTTCTTTTGGTCTGAAATCAGCTGCAAAAGTGTCAGGCTCCTCAACTCTTCAGAGGCAGAGCCGCGAGAGATCACATTTTGCCCACCCAGCTGGCAGCAGTGTGCGCACCACGTCCCGCTTAACCCTCTTACAGATCAAAAGGTCCGAGCCAATCTGTGCGAGCTGGGGGTCCAGCTGCGGCTCA
The DNA here is from genome assembly GCF_965287045.1 of Carcharhinus amblyrhynchos. Classification (NCBI taxonomy): domain Eukaryota; kingdom Metazoa; phylum Chordata; class Chondrichthyes; order Carcharhiniformes; family Carcharhinidae; genus Carcharhinus; species Carcharhinus amblyrhynchos. The sequence goes on along the minus strand of NW_027650588.1, from coordinate 2,806 downwards.
TTCGCTGCAATATTACACACACGCTGCCAGTAACGTGCACTCCCGGTAATCCACACACCTCGTGATCCATATACTCCCCATAACTCAACCCGACAGCTCAGTGACTATCACCGTTTGCTGTGCAGACACATGGATTTGGGCCGGTGCCTGTGGGAGTTTGCGCATTCTCCCCGTGCTTGCGTAGGTTTTCTCCGGGTGCCAGAGGGCACAGCCACAAGATAAGGGTAGGGGGGGAGCAGTTTAGATCAGAGTTGAGGAGGAACTTCTTCACTCAAAGGGTGGTGAATCTCTGCCCGTTGAAGTGGTGGAGGCTACCTCGCTAAATATATTTAAGTCACGGGTAGATAGGTTTCTGATAGACAAGGGAATTAAGGGTTATGGGGAGAAAGCGGGAAAGTGGAACTGATCCACTTCAGATCAGCCATGATCTTATTGAATGGCGGGGCAGGCTCGAAGGGTTAGATGGCCTACTCCTGCTCCTATTTCTTATGTTCTCCGGTTTCCTCCCACACCCCAAAGATGTGCTCTTAGGCTGATTGGTATAACAAATTATCCCTAAATTAGTCTCCCCTCAATCTGGTTTCCAATGTGGAGTGCCATAAGCGTAGACAAGGGTCATGGGTGGAAGAGGGAATTCACCATGTTAAAATGGCAGCACGGGTTCGTTGGGCCGAAGGGCCTGTTTCCCGTGCTGTGTTGTTCTTTGTTATTGTACTCACAACGTACAATGTACAAACCCTGTGAGGCGCACACAAACTCTCATTATGCACACTCACCTGGAGATGTAAATAAATTTGGTAATGTACCCACTCCCTGTAACATATGGGTGAGTTCAGTTGGCTGGACAGCTGGTTAGTGATGCCAACAGCACGGGTTCAATTTCCGTACCGGCTTCATGAAAGCCCCATCTTCTCAATTTTGCCCCTCGCCTGAGGTGTGACGACCCTCAGGTTCAATGACCACCCTCTCCTCTCAAAGGGGAGAACAGCTAATGTACATTTTCAATGTACTGGTCCTTTAATATACACATCTGGATGGCACAGTGGTTAGCACTGCTGTCTCACAGCGCCAGGGACCCAGGTTTGATTCCTGGCTTGTGTCACTGTCTGTGTGAAGTTTGCACATTCTCCCCATGTCTGCATGGGTTTCCTCCGGGTGCTCTGGTTTCCTCCCACAGTCCGAAAGACGTGCTGGTTAGGTACATTGACCGTGCTAAGTTCTTCCTCAGTGTACCCAAACAGGGGCCAGAGTGTGACGACTAGGGGATTTTCACAATAACTTCATTGCAGTGTTAATGTAAGCCTACTTGTGACACTAGTAAACAAATAATTGTACATCTGGTGACGTACTAGGTGAGACAGTGGCCTGGTGGCATTGTCACTGGACTCAGGGTGATCCTCTGGCGACCTGGGTTCAAATCCCACCACGGCAGATGGCGAAAATGGAATTTAATAAGTATCTGGAATTAAGAATTTACTGATAGCCATGAAACCATTGTCGATTGTTGGGAAAATCCATCTGGTTCATTAATGCCCTTTAGGGAAGGAAATCTGCTGTCCTTACCTGGTCTGGCCTACTTGTGACTCTTACCTGCCCCTCCTAGTTTAAAGTTTTTAAAATTTATTTATTAGTGACACAGGTAAGGTTTACATTAACACTGCAATAAAGTTACTGTGAAATTCCTACTCGCCACATTTCGGCGCTTGTTTGGGTCAATGCATCTAACCAGCACGTCTTTCAGACTGAAGAGGAACTGGAGGAAACCCACGCAGACACGGGGAGAATGTGCAAACTCCACACAGGCAGTGACCCAAGCCAGGAATCGAACCCAGGTCTCTGTGAGGGAGCAGTGCCATCCTATACAAGGGCACTCAGTTCAAGGGAAATTTGGAAAGGTCAACAAATGTCCACACCCCATGACTGAATTTAAAAAATGCACCATGGAATCTACACACATCCTGTAATGTACACACATCCTCTGCTCTGCAATGTACACACCCCTTATAATATACACACTTCCTACAGCGTAAGCAACTGTGTAAGGTACACACCCTGCGTGCACAGGAAGAGCTGTAATGGAGCTGTTGAGGAGCTGTAATGTACACACACCTAATGTACAGCGGCACGGTAGCATGGTGGTTAGCACTGCTGCTTCACAGCTCCAGGGTCCTGGGTTCGATCCCCGGCTCGGGTCACTGTCTGTGTGGAGTTTGCACATTCTCCTCGTGTCTGTGTGGGTTTCCTCCGGGTGCTCTGGTTTCCTCCCACAGTCCAAAGATGTGCGGGTTAGGTTAATTGGCCATGCTAAGAAATTGCCCCTTAGTGTCCAGGGATAAGGGGGTAGGGCCTAGGTGGGATTGTGTTCGGTGCAGACTCGAAGGGCCTCTTTCTGCACTGCAGTGATCTATGATTCCCTGTAAGTTGCACACCCCCTATGTACAATAATGTAGATGTACTCCCTATAGTATGTATACTCCTGTTAAGTACACACCACGTTACGCACTCAGTGTGATGCACACACCTTTAAACATGGAATTAATTCCTAACTATTGCACCGTTATCCAGTATTTATACACTGAGCACGCAGTGACTATGATCATCATTGCTGCTGTGCAACATGAGGTGATCAGAGGGAGACCTTTGTGTTCTGTGGTTTCTGTCCAACAAAGGGAGCTTGACAAACACAGTGCTGGCTTGGAGAGACGGTGACCAGGCGGAAAGCATCACTGTGTGACTGACTGGGGAATTCACACAGCCGAATTCTACCAGACGACGAGGGTGTGAGAACTCACCGTTTGTTCTCTCT
>NW_027650587.1:0-61719 GCF_965287045.1 Carcharhinus amblyrhynchos | reverse complement strand
CATCAGCTTTACATTTCTCTATCGGTTCCCCCCATCCTCGTCGCTGAGTAAATAGACACTGATTTTCTCAAGTCTGCAGTGAATATATATATATATATAATATCGTATTTTCATATATAGAAGAGAAAGAGAGATTTACATTGCTTTGTGTTTGAAGTTAATCGCTGCTCTATAGATTGGTTTTATTATTATCACAGTTGGGGATTATGTACATAAATATAAATATATTAAAAATGATTTTGATGAGAAGTGTGTCTTGTGCGTGTCTGGTGCTGACTAGTAAGGACAGGTGAAAGGACTGATCGCTTGCTCCTCCGCTCACATGGACACCCTCTGGGGCCGGGCCGGAGGGGAGGGGGTCATTTGAGAGCTAATGTGATAGGGGAGGGGTGGGGTGGGGAGAGCAGGTTGCTGTGGCGGAGGCAGGGGAACAGGAATGCTCTGGTGAACTGGTGCGGTGACAATAATCTCTCCCTTAATGTCAACAAACAAAGGAGATTGCCATCGACTTCAGGAAGTGTAAAGGACAACAGGGACAAAGTAGAAAGGGTCGAGAGCTTCAAGTTTTTAGGTGTCCAGATCACCAACAACCTGTCCTGGGTCCCCCCCACGCTGACACATAGTTAAGGAAGCCCCACCAACGCCTCTACTTTCTCAGAAAACTAAGAAATTTAGCATGTCAGCTACGACTCTCACCAACTTTTACCAATACTCCATAGAAAGCATTCTTTTTGGTTGTATCACAGCTCGGTCTGGGCTCCTGCTCTGACCAAAACCACAAGAAACTACAAAAGGGTGGTGACTGTAGCCCAATCCATCACACAAACCAGCCTCCCATCCATTGACTCTGTCTACACTTCCTGCTGCCTTGGAAAAGCAGCCAGAATAATTAAGGACCCCCACACACCCGGACATTCTCTCTTCCACCTTCTTCCGTCAGGAAAAAAGATACAAAAGTCTGAGGTCCCGTACCGACTGACTCAAGAACAGCTTCTTCCCTGCTGCTGTCAGACTTTTGAATGGACCTACCTCACATTAAGTTGATCTTTCTCTACACATAAGAAATAGGAGCAGGAGTAGGCCATCTAGCCCTTCGCGCCTGCCCCGCCATTCAACAAGATCATGGCTGATCTGTTGTGGCTCAGTTCCACTTTCCCGCCCCTCTCCCCATAACCCTTAACCCCCTCTCCTATCAAAAACCCATCAACCCGCTTCTTAAAATATTAGCGAGGTAGCCTCCACCACTTCACCGGGCAGAGAATTCCAAGATTCACCACCCTTTGAGTGAAGAAGTTCCTGCCTCAACTCTGTTCTAAACCCCCCCCCCCCTTTATCTTGAGGCTGTGCCCCCTAGTCCTACTGTCCTTCTGAGCGGGAAGAGCCCCTCCACCTCTATCCTATCCATCCCATTCATCATCTTATACGTCTCAATGAGATCTCCCCTCATTCTTCTAAACTCTAACGAGTACAAGCCTAGTTTATTCAGCCTCTCCTCATAGCTCAACCCCCTCACTCCGGAATCAGCCTAGTAAACCTCCTCTGCACTCCCTCCAAGGCCAAAATATCCTTGCGTAAGTACGCGCCCAAACTGCACACACTACTCCAGCTGTGGCCTCATCAGCGCCCTATACAGCTGCAGCAAGAACAAAACCGTGCTGCGTCTGCTCTACCAAACAATTCTCCTCAAAATGCCTCGCTATTTTCTCCTTGATCACGGATTCTAACATTTTACCTACAACAGACGTTAAACTAACCAGCCTATAATTCCCCGCCTTTTGCCTGCCACCCCTTCTTAAACAACGGCGTAACATTAGCCGTTTTCCAATCTTCCGGCACTTCTCCGGAATCCAGCGACGTTTGGAAAATAACCACCAAGGGCATCCACTATCACCTCCGCCATTTTCTTTCAGAACCCTCGGATGCATTCCATCCGGTCCTGGGGACTTGTCCACAATCAGTCCCTCCAGTCTGTCAAGCACCGCCTCTCTAGCAACACCCTCGCTATGACTGTAACACTACATTCTGCACCCTCTCCTTTCCTTCTCTATGAATGGTATGCTTTGTATAGCACTCAAGAAACAATACTTTTCACAGTATACTAATAAACTAAAATGGATGGGGGTGAGGATGGGGCAACACTGCAATTGTTCTCCCAGCCGAAATGGTTAAAGGGGACAGATTTAATCATGGTGTGGCACTGCCCACATTTCAATGGAGAAAGTGAGCAAGGAACAGTGATCAGAGTTAGATGGTGTCAGTTTTAACTGATTAAACCTTGGGGAGGTCAGCATTGACACAATAGGGATCAAATCAGAATCCCTGCAGCGTAGCAGGAAACCATCAAGTCCACATCAACCCACCTTTTATCTTACACAGGCCCTATCCCCATAGCCCCACAATATTTACCCTGCCAGTCCCTCTAACCTACACATCTTTAGACACTAAGGGGCATTTAGCACGGCCAATTCATCTAACCTGTACATCTGTGGTAGGAAACCGGAGAACCTGGAGGAAACCCACGCAGAGATGGGAGAACGTGCAGACTCCGCACAGACAGTGACCCGAGCCGAGAATCAAAACCGGGTCCCTGACACAATGAGGCAGCAGCCAATGTGCCAGGATGGAGGAAGCACAACTGCAGTTGTGCCAGAAGATTGAGGATGTGGGTGTGGCCGCGTAAGGCCCAGTATTTATTGCCCATCCCTAGTTGCCCCTTGGAGGGCAGTTGAGAGTCACCCACATTGCTGTGTCTCTGGAGTCACATGTAGGCCAGACCGGGGTAAGGACGGCAGATTTCCTTCCCTAAAGGAACCAGATGGGTTTTCCGACAATGGGCCATCAGTAGATTCTTAATTCCAGATATTTTTTATTGAATTCAAATTCCACCATCTGCCGTGGTGAGATTCAAACCCCCAGAACATTAACCTGACTCTCTGGATTAATACCCCAGTGATAATACCACTACACCATCACCTCCTTCCCTGTACCAATGCTGCTACAGTTCTGATCTCGGGAAGGTTCATAGAGTCGTACAGTGCAAATAAAGGCCATTTGGCCCATCTAGTCTGCACTGACAATAACTACCATTAAAGTGGTGCTAATCCCATTTTCCTGTATTTGCCCCAGGTCCTTGAATGTTGAGATATTTCAAGTGCTCATCCAAATATTTTTTAAAGGTTGTAAGGTTTGCAGCCTCCACTAACTTCCCAGGCAGTGCATCCCAGATTCCCACCACCTTCACTCTCAAATCCCCTCTGAATTTCCTGCCTCTTACCCAAAAATGACGTCCCTAGTCAACGATAGAGGAGCCCAGCACATCAGTGTAAAAAGATAAGGCTGAAACACTCTTCAGTAGATCCAACTCGGTCTCCGCTGGAGGTCCCCAGTATTCAGGTGTCAGTCTCCAATCAATTTGATTCACTCCACGTGATATCAAGAAACAGTTGGAGGCACTGGATGCTGCAAAGGGTGATGGGCCCTGATAATATTCTGGCAATAGTACTGAATACTCCAGAACTTGCTGCTCCCCTAGCCAAACTCTTCCAGAACAGCCCAGCAGCACCTGCTTAACAATAACCTGCTCAGTGACGCCCAGTTTGGGTTTCGCCAGGGGGTCACTCAGCTCCTGATCTCATTCCAGCCTTGGTTCAAACATGGACAAAGAGCTGGATTCCAGAGGGTGAGGCGAGAGGACAGCCCTCGACATCAAGGCCACATTCAACTGAGTGTGACATCAAGGAGCCCTAACAAAACTAGAATCAATGGATATCGGAGCAAACTTTCCCCCCCACCACTGTTTGGAGTCATACCTGGTCCATAGGAAGGTGGTTGTGGTTGTGGAGGGTCAGTCACCTCAGCTCCAGGACATCACTGCAGGAGTCCCTCAGGGTTAGTGTCCGAGGCCCAACAACCTTCAGCTGCTTCATCAATCACCTTCCCTCCGTCATAAGGTCAGGAGTGGGGATGTTCGCTGATGATTACACAATGTTCAACACCATTCCCCACTCCTCAGATACTGAAACAGCCCGTGTCCAAACGCAGCGAGATCCGGACAATATCCAGGCTCGGGCTGACAAGTGGCAGTGACATTCACCCCACACAGTGCCAGGCAATGACCATCTCCAACCAGAGAGAGTCTAACCACCACCCCATTGACATTCAATGGTGTTACCATCACTGAACCCCCCCACTATCAACATCCTGGGGGTTACCATCACTGAACCCCCCCACTGTCAACATCCTGGGGGTTACCATCACTGAACCCCCCCACTGTCAACATCCTGGGGGTTACCATCACTGAATCCCCCCACTGTCAACATCCTGGGGTTACCATCACTGAATCCCCCCACTGTCAACATCCTGGGGGTTACCATCACTGAATCCCCCCCACTATCAACATCCTGGGGGTTACCATCACTGAATCCCCCACTATCAACATCCTGGGGGTTACCATCACTGAATCCCCCACTGTCAACATCCTGGGGGTTACCATCACTGAATCCCCCCACTATCAACATCCTGGGGGTTACCATCACTGAATCCCCCACTATCAACATCCTGGGGGTTACCATCACTGAATCCCCCCCACTAGCAACATCCTGGGGGGTTACCATCACTGAATCCCCCCCACTATCAACATCCTGGGGGTTACCATCACTAAAACCCCCCCACTGTCAACATCCTGGGGGTTACCGTCACTGAATCCCCCCCCACTGTCAACATCCTGGGGGTTACCATCACTGAATCTCCCCGACTATCAACGTCCTGGGGGTTACCATCACCGAATCCCCCCCACTATCAACATCCTGGGGGTTACCATCACTGAATCCCCCCACTATCAACATCCTGGGGGTTACCATCACTGAATCCCCCCACTATCAACATCCTGGGGGTTACCATTGACCAGAAACTGAACTGGGACCCAGCCATATAAACACAGTGGCTGCCAGAGCAGGTCAGAGACTGGGAATCCTATGATGAGTAACTCACCTCCTCACTACCCCAGAGCCTGTCCACCATCTACAAGGACACAAGTCAGGAGTGTGATGGAATACTCTCCACTTGCCTGGATGGGTGCGGCTCAACAACACTCGAGAAGTTCGACACCATCCAGGACAAAGCAGCCCCGCTCGATCGACACACTAACCACAAACAACTCCACTCCCTCCACCCCCGACACACAGTGACAGCCGTGTGTACCATCTACAAGATGCACTGCAGCGACTCACCGAGGCTCCTTAGGCAGCACCTTCCAAACCCACCACCTCTACCATCTAGAAGGACAAGGGCAGCAGATACCTGGGAACACCCCCCACCTGGAGGTTCCCCTCCGAGTCACTCAACATCCCGACTGGGAAATATATCGGCCGTTCCTTCACTGTGGCTGGGGTCAAAATCCTAGAATTCCTTTCCTAACAGCACTGTGGGTGTACCTACATCACCCAGGGACTGCAGCGGGTTTGAGATGGCAGCTCACCCACCACCCCCTCAAGGGGGTAATTAGGGACGGGGTGAAATGCTGGTCCTGGCCAGGGATGGACACATTCTGTCAGTGAATATTACAATAAGTCACTGAAGGTTGGGAGCAAGTACAGTGAGCTATTGGGAAAGGTTAATGGAATGTTAGGCTTTATCGCAAGAGGATTTGAGTACAGGAGTAGCGAGGTCTGGCTTCATTTGTATCGGAGTTTGGTTAGACCACTCCTGGAGTATTGTACACAGCTTTATTCCCCTTACCTCAGTAAGGATAGTATTACCATGGAGGGTGCGCAGGAAAAGTTCACCAGACTTGTTCCAGGACAGTGGGACTATCTTACAAAGAGAGACTGGGGGAACTGGGACCTGTATTCACGAGTGTTTCCAAGAATGAGAGGTGATCTCATTGAAAGGGATAGACGGGGGATGTGGGGAAGATGTTTCCCTTGGCTGGGGTACAATTTCGGAATGAGGGGGACGACACTTTGGGTCGGGATTCGGAGAGATTTCTTTACGCAGAGGGTGGAGAATGTTTGGAAATCTCGATCCCAGAGAGAGCTCAGTCAGTGAGTGTGTATAAAACCGAGACTGACAGATCCCTGACTGAGAACATACAGGATAATGGGAATAGTCTGGGGTTAAAGGACATTGAAGTGTCCAGTTTAGCCACAATCGTGCAGAATGTGGGACTCGCTCCCATGGGGGGGGAGTGGGGAAGGTGGATAAACACGGGATGGGGAGTGGGGTGGGGAGTGGGATGGAGCAGGAACAGCAGCATGTAGTGGAGGGGCTGAATGGCCAGTTGCTGCACAGTTTCATTGATCCACGTTAAGACAAGCTGATACAATTACACGTGGACGTTTATTCATTTGAAGCTCTGTCTGATATTAATTTACAGATTGACAAACACCGGCTGGGTTGGGGGTGCTGCTGTGGATCAGACCCCCTGCGCCGGCTCAAAACATGGTGCGGTGCTGATCCTGGCTGTAAAACTCCTCCAGGTTCAACTCCTTCCCCAGCAACTCCTCCTCAACTCCCTCCAGAGCCCAGTGATGATCCACAACTTCCAGAGCTTCCCACTCTGCCTGGGAAGAGACAGTGAGAGAACAGAGTTAGTACTCACCCGGACAGAGAGGGACAGGGACGGAGGGGGGAGAGAGGGACAGGGACGGAGGGGGGGGAGAGAGGGACAGGGACGGAGGGGGGGAGAGAGGGACAGGGACGGAGGGGGGAGAGAGGGACAGGGACGGAGGGGGGGAGAGAGGGACAGGGACGGAGGGGGGGAGAGAGGGACAGGGACGGAGGGGGGGAGAGAGACGGACGGAGGGAGAGAGAAGGGTAGACACAGAACGAGAGAGGTGGGCGGACACAGAGAGGGAGAGAGGCATTCAGAGAAATCCATTCCTGACATGCGGATCCGTCCTGGGGAATCCACTCAGGAGAGTGCACTCTGGGAGGGAGATCTAACCCGGTGGGATCTACTACCTGTCAGTGAGACTGAACACTATTACTGTACAGAGCAGTCATGGCCACTCCTGACTCTGTACTATCCCTTGCCCCTCTGCTCCCACTCCCGGATACGCACCTTGAAGGCCTTATTGGTATCTGGGGGCATCGAGATGGCAGCGCCCGTCAACTGGTCCTGTAGGATCCGAGACTGGTCAGCAGCTATGGAGAGAGAGAGACAGCGGAACTTGAGAGAGAGAGAGACAGAGGGGTGGGGAGAGAGACGGGTGTCCCGGGGGGGGGGTGGAGGAGATGGGGGTCCCGGGGGAAGGGGAGTGTGGGGGTGTGGCGGGGGGAGAAATGGGGTCCCAGGTGAGGGGAGGTGGGAGAGATGGGGGTCTCCGGGGAAGGGGGAGTGGTGGTGGGAAGGTGAGGGTCCCAGGGGAAGAGGGTGTGGGGGGGAGAGAGACTGGTGTCCCCTGGGGGGGTGGAGGAGATAGGGGCCCCGGGGGAAGGGTGGTGTGGTTGGGGGGGTGGTGTTGGTGGGGGGGTCCCAGGGGAGGGGAGGCGGGGGAGATGGGGGACCCAGGGCAAGGGGCAGTGGTGGGGGGGAGACGGGAGTCCCGGGGGAAGGCGGTGTGAGGGGGAGAGAGACGGGGGTCCCGGGGGAAGGGGGTGTGAGGGAGATGGGGGTCCAGGGCATGGGAGTGCGGGAGACAGAGACGTGGGTCCCAGCTCACTGTGCAGACGGTTCCTTACCGTTATCATGCCCCAGGATTAAGGAATACAGACTGCGCAATCCAAACACATTGAGGAAATACCAGGATGCTGAACTGACCCTGTGGACAGAGAGAGAAGGTGCTGATTAGTCACGGAAGCTGCCAGCAGTCTGGGATCCCCACACCCCAGAATGAAGCACTCACTCCCACCCGGACAATGGCCAGACCCTCTCAGGCAGCGTCAACACCCCCCCAATCACCCAGACTCCACACAGCCTCTCTCACCTCCCATAGCCCCTCTCGAGAGACAATGTGGGCTCAAAGGCCTCCTCCTGTTCCTGTGTAACAGGCTGGAGAGAGAGGGGCTGAATGGCCTCCTCCTGTTCCTGTGTGACAGGCTGGAGAGAGGGGCTGAATGGCCTCCTCCTGTTCCTGTGTAACAGGCTGGAGAGAGAGGGGCTGAATGGCCAAATCTGTTGTGATTAGGTGGGGACTCACCAGGATGCGTCGAGGGAAACCAGCTCAATTCCACGCTGTAACATGGGCTTAAAGCGGAGAGTCAGCGGGAAGGGAACCTTCGCTGTGGAGGGAGAGAGAGAGAGAGTCAGCTTAAACCTGCAGGAACTGGAGTGAGATCATCAAACAATACATACATATGGTAGCACAGTGGGTTAGCACTGCTGCCTCACAGCACCAGGGACCCGGGTTCAATTCCTGGCTTGGGTCACTGTCTGTGTGGAGTCTGCACATTCTCCCATGTCTGTGTGGGTTTCCTCTGGGTGCTCTGTTTTCCTCCCACAGTTCAGAGCTATGCGGGTTAGGTGGATTGGCCATGCTAAATTCTCCCTTAGTGTCAGGGTAAACGCGGGTTAGGGGGATAGGGCTGAGGGGGTTTGTTGTCGGTGCAGGAGTGGTGGGGGGGAGACACCAAATGGCCTCCCTCCGTGCTGTATAATTCTGCACTCCCTCTGCTCTAGCCATCTCCTGCACCACGAGCCTGCAGCATAACACATCCTGCTACCCTGTCCCCAGTCACCACCGCTCTCCCACAGAGCGTGCACACATTTCCAAACTCAGCGCGACACAGGGCAGACTTACTGGTGACGAACCCAGAAAACGCCCAGTTAATCCAGCCGCCTATCAGAATCATCGGAAGCACATTGGTCAAATTCCCCTTCATCATATCCGTCAGCATGCTGGGATCTACAAGGAGAAGTGTGCATCAGAGAGGAGGGCAAAGAGACAGAACCACAACCCCCATCCTGATAATCCCCAACACCCTGTACCCCAGAACCGCCCCCCGATAATGCCCGACACCACTGTACCCCAGAACCCCCGACACCACTGTACCCCAGAACCGCCCCCCTGATAATCCCCGACACCACTGTACCCCAGAACCGCCCCCCTGATAATCCCCGACACCACTGTACCCCAGAACCCCCGACACCACTGTACCCCAGGAACCCCCCCCGATAATCCCCGACACGCTGTACCCCAGAACCCCCCCCGATAATCCCCGACACCACTGTACCCCAGAACCCCCCGATAATCCCCGACACGCTGTACCCCAGAACCACCCCGATAATCCCCGACACCTTGTACCCCAGAACCCCCTGATAATCCCCGACACCACTGTACCCCAGAAACCCCCCCGATAATCCCCGACACCCTGTACCCCAGAACCCCCTGATAATCCCCGACACCTTGTACCCCAGAAACCCCCCCGATAATCCCCGACACCACTGTACCCCAGAAACCCCCCCGATAATCCCCGACACCACTGTACCCCAGAAACCCCCCCGATAATCCCCGACACCTTGTACCCCAGAACCACCCCCGATAATCCCCGACACCACTGTACCCCAGAACCCCCCGATAATCCCCGACACCTTGTACCCCAGAACCACCCCCCGATAATCCCCGACACCCTGTACCCCAGAACCCCCCCCCGATAATCCCCGACACCACTGTACCCCAGAACCGCCCCCTCGATAATCCCCGACACCACTGTACCCCAGAACCCCCACCCCGATAATCCCCGACACCCTGTACCCCAGAACCCCCCACCCCGATAATCTCCGACACCCTGTACCCCAGAACCCCCACCCCGATAATCCCCGACACCCTGTACACCAGACCCGTCCCCACCAGTACTGTACCCCAGTGTTATACAGCGACAGACCCGTCCCCACCAGTACTGTACCCCAGTGTTATACAGTGACAGACCCGTCCCCACCAGTACTGTACCCCAGTGTTAAACAGCGACAGACCCGTCCCCACCAGTACTGTACCCCAGTGTTAAACAGCGACAGACCCGTCCCCACCAGTACTGTACCCCAGTGTTATACAGCGACAGTCCCGTCCCCACCAGTACTGTACCCCAGTGTTATACAGCGACAGACCCGTCCCCACCAGTACTGTACCCCAGTGTTATACAGCGACAGACCCGTCCCCACCAGTACTGTACCCCAGTGTTATACAGCAACAGACCCGTCCCCACCAGTACTGTACCCCAGTGTTATACAGCAACAGACCTGTCCCCACCAGTACTGTACCCAGTGTTATACAGCGACAGACCCGTCCCCACCAGTACTGTACCCCAGTGTTGTACAGCGACGGACCCGTCCCCACCAGTACTGTACCCCAGTGTTATACAGCGACAGACCCGTCCCCACCAGTACTGTACCCCAGGGTTATACAGCGACAGTGCCGTCCCCACCAGTACTGTACCCCAGTGTTATACAGCGACAGACCCGACCCCACCCCACCAGTACTGTACCCCAGTGTTATACAGCGACAGACCCATCCCTCCCAGTACTGTACCCCAGTGTTATACAGTGACAGACCCGTCCCCACCAGTACTGTACCCCAGTGTTATGCAGTGACAGACCCGTCCCCACCAGTACTGTACCCCAGTGTTATACAGCAACAGACCCGTCCCTCCCAGTACTGTACCCGTGTTATACAGCGACAGACCCATCCCTCCCAGTACTGTACCCCAGTGTTATACAGCGACAGACCCGTCCCCACCAGTACTGTACCCCAGTGTTATACAGCGACAGACCCGTTCCCACCAGTACTGTACCCCAGTGTTATACAGCGACAGACCTGTCCCCACCAGTACTGTACCCCAGTGTTACACAGCGACAGATCTGTCCCCACCAGTACTGTACCCCAGTGTTATACAGCAACAGACCCGTCCTCACCAGTACTGTACCCCAGTGTTATACAGCGACAGAACCGTCCCTCCCAGTACTGTACCCCAGTGTTATACAGTGACAGACCTGTCCCCACCAGTACTGTACCCCAGTGTTATACAGCAACAGACCCGTCCTCACCAGTACTGTACCCCAGTGTTATACAGCGATAGACCCGTCCCCACCAGTACTGTACCCCAGTGTTATACAGCAACAGACCCGTCCCCACCAGTACTGTACCCCAGTGTTATACAGCGACAGACCCGTCCCCACCAGTACTGTACCCCAGTGTTACACAGCGACAGATCTGTCCCCACCAGTACTGTACCCCAGGGCTATACAGTGACAGACCCGTCCCCACCAGTACTGTACCCCAGTGTTATACAGCGACAGACCCGTCCCCACCAGTACTGTACCCCAGTGTTACACAGCGACAGATCTGTCCCCACCAGTACTGTACCCCAGGGCTATACAGTGACAGACCCGTCCCCACCAGTGCCTCGGTGCGACCCAGCGTCTGGGCTTCTGACCGGGGTGGGGGGTGGATTACCTGTCATGGGGTTTTTTGGGGTGACCTTTCTTTTAGTTGTCTTGAAGAACCCCGATTCTGCATTGTTGAAGAAGTGTTTGCGCATGATGAATGACTGTGTGGGACAGTAGGGGGGATAGAAGACAGACACAGTTTAGGCAAAAAAATTTTCAAAACCGCATCTAAACAACCAGCCACATTCTCCCCCACTCCCCCGTGGGAGCCAGTCCCACATTCTCCCCCACGTGGGAGTGAGTCCCACATTCTCTCCCCACTCCCCGCCATGAGTCCCACATTCTCCCCCACTCCCCCCGTGGGAGCGAGTCCCACATTCTCCCCCACTCCCCCCATGGGAGCGGAGTCCCTTATTCTCCCCCACCGTGGGAGCGAGTCCCACATTCTCCCCCACTCTCCCCCGTGGCAGCGAGTCCCACATTCCACCCCGTGGGAGCGAGTCCCACATTCTCCCCCACTCCCCCCCGTGGCAGCGAGTCCCACATTCTCCCCCACTCCCCCCCGTGGCAGCGAGTCCCACATTCCACCCCGTGGGAGCGAGTCCCACATTCTCCCCCACTCTCCCCCGTGGGAGCGAGTCCCACATTCTCCCCCACTCCCCCCGTGGCAGCGAGTCCCACATTCTCCCCCACTCCCCCCGTGGGAGCGAGTCCCACATTCTCCCCCCACTCTCCCCGTGGGAGTGAGTCCCACATTCTCCCCACTCCCCCCGTGGGAGCGAGTCCCACATTCTCCCCCCACTCTCCCCGTGGGAGTGAGTCCCACATTCTCCCCCACTCCCCCCGTGGGAGTGAGTCCCACATTCTCCCCCACCCACTCCCCCCGTGGGAGCGAGTCCCACATTCTCCCCCCCGTGGCAGCGAGTCCCACATTCTCCCCCACTCCCCCCGTGGGAGCGAGTCCCACATTCTCCCCGTGGGAGCGAGTCCCACATTCTCCCCCCACTCCCCCGTGGGAGCGAGTCCACATTCTCCCCGTGGGAGCGAGTCCCACATTCTCCCCCACTCCCCCCGTGGGAGCGAGTCCCACATTCTCCCCGTGGGAGCGAGTCCCACATTCTCCCCACTCCCCCCGTGGGAGAGCGAGTCCCACATTCTCCCCCACTCTCCCCCGTGGGAGCGAGTCCCCATTCTCCCGTGGGAGCGAGTCCCACATTCTCCCCGTGGGAGCGAGTCCCACATTCTCCCCGTGGGAGCGAGTCCCACATTCTCCCCTACTCCCTGACACATACACACTCAAGTGAAAACATCTTCTCAATGTCCACCCTCTCGATACCCCTTCCTATTCTGAAAGACCTCCATCAACTCTCCCTACCCCTAAGATGTGTCCCCCTGTCTAACGTGACGAACTCTCAGCCTGGTCAATGCTATTCCCCCTCCACCCCGCCTCACCTGCCGAGGGAGATACTTCCCATGTTCCCGTAAATTCCGGCTTCGCAGCAAAATCTGGCTGGAATTTGAGAGAGAGACAAGATCACACATTAAATGTGGAGGTTGGGGCATGGGTGAGCAGAGAGAGAGAGAGACAGACTCATTATACCGGTGACACAGTGGGTTGGCACTGCTGCCTCACAGCGCCAGGGATCCGGGTTCGATTCCCGGCTTGGGTCACTGTCTGTGTGGAGACTGCACATTCTCCCCATGTCTGCGTGGGTTTCCTCCGGGTGCTCCGGTTTCCTCCCGCAGTCTGAAAGTTGTGCTGGTTAGGGTGCATTGGCCGTGCTAAATTCTCCCTCAGTATAACCCAAACAGGAATGTGGCAACCGGGGGATTCTCACAGTAACTTCATTGCAGTGTTAATGTAAGCCTACATGCGAAACTAATACATAAACTTATCCAATCACTGTGATAGTATCACTGTCGCTCTCGTCATTAGCCGGTGTGTAAACTGCTGGTGTAAACCAGGTTAACTCAGATTGACTTGGTTAGGTTATCTTCACCAGATCACAGTTATAATAACCAAGTTCGAGTAACCAGGTCGGGTAAGCTTCTCATTGATGACATTGACCTGTCTGAGTGCTGCTGTGGGTGAACAGGTTAAGTTAGAGCAACGGTTTTAGATCATTTAGATTATATTAACCAGGATTGATTAACCAGGTAGTGATAAATTTTGTTACTAACCACGCTGACCCATCCATAGGCTGCTAACATTGAACAGGTTAAAGTATCTATCTTAATGAAGCTGAATTATGTTAACTAGATTTAGATAATATTAACCAGACTAGAGTAACTTGTCATTAACCATTCTGACCCATCTAAGCTAACGTTGAGCAGATTAAATTATATTACATTAAACAGATTTTGGTTGTATTAACCAGGTTGTATTAAAGTTGTCATGATTGTCAATAATTGGTCAGAACATTACTGTTAACCAGGTTAGGTCACATTGACTTGCTTATGATGACCAGGTTAAGTTAACATCGAACAAATCAGGTTATCAAGTTTGATTACGTTAACTGGGTTAGGTTATGTTGACTGGGTTTGCATTAACTGGGTTTGGTCACATTGACTTGGGTTGTTTGTGTTGACCAGGTTAGGTTAAATTGACTAGGTTTGCTTACTGAGTTTGGTCGTGTTAACATCGAGCAAGTCAGGTTATATCAACCACGTTAGTGGTAAATTGACTGGGTTTAGGTCTTACGTTGACTGGGTTAAGTTACGTTGACTGGGTTAGTGTTGACTGAGTTGTTTTAAGTTAACTGGGTTAGGTAAGGCTGACCGGGTTATGTTAATCAAGTTACATTATGCTGACCAGGTTAGTGTTAATCAGGTTAGGTAAGGTTGACCAGGTCAGTGTTAATCGGGTTACGTAAGGCTGATCGGATTAGTGTTAATCGGTTTAGATTACGCTGACCAGGTTAGTGTTAATCGGGTTAGGTTATGCTGACTAGGCTATGTTAATCAAGTTAGATTACACTGACCAGGTTAGTGTTAATCTGGTTAGGTAAATCTGACCGGGTTAGTGTTAATCGGGTTAAGCTAGTTAGCATTAACCTGTCAGAGAGCTGCTCCAGTTGTAGCCTCCTCTCCCCCTGGAGCAGGCGGCTGAGGTTGTGTCGGATCAGCCCCACCGAGAAGCTGATCAGCACGATGGGCAGAACCACCCACAGGCGGATACTGGAGTCCAGCAGCAGCAGCTCGGCGCCGGCCCGGCCCATCGCGGCCTGGGGCCTGGGAGCGAGTCTGAGGCCTGGGGCTGCGGAGCGGGTGAGGCCGGGGAGTGGGCCTGAGGCCTGGGTCCGGGGTTATGGAGCGAGGCCGGGGCTACGGGGAGTGGGAGTGGGCCTGAGGCCTGGGCCCGGGGTTATGGAGTGGGGAGTGGGCCTGAGGCCTGGGTCCGGGGGCCCGGGTGAATTTGGGTGAAATCCCGTCACCCGCGACCCGGAAGCGGAGGAAATATAAATAAAAACCGTCAGTGACCCGGGGAGGGGTGCCGGGATGGTGGGGTTGGGGGGAGGGGGGTGTGTGGGGTTGGGGGGGGGGGGGAATGGGGATTTTCGGGGGGTTTTCGGGTTTTTTCCCCTCGCGGGAATTTGAATTTTTTAAATTTTTTTTCGGTTTTTTTTCTCTCTCCGGCGACCGTTTATTTTTAAATCTTCGATCGGACCAATCCGCTGCTGTTGCCGGGCGGCCTCCAGCCAACCACCGCCCACTATC
The DNA here is from genome assembly GCF_965287045.1 of Carcharhinus amblyrhynchos. NCBI lineage: Eukaryota > Metazoa > Chordata > Chondrichthyes > Carcharhiniformes > Carcharhinidae > Carcharhinus > Carcharhinus amblyrhynchos. Next base: position 46,682 of record NW_027650587.1, on the reverse strand, counting down.
CTCTCCGCCAATCGGCACCGGATCCCAATCCCGGTCTCATCCAATCATCATCCCCTGTCCCCATTGCAGCCAATCACAGCCTTATGCTTTGAACCAATCACTGCACAATCACCAGCCCAGTCACAGTTTTAGCCAGTCACAGTTCGCGCCAAAACCGAGTCTCAGCCAATAAACGGCAGCTCCCAATTTCGTTCTCGGCCAATCAAAGCCCAGCTCAAAGGCAGCCAATCACTGCCCAGTCCTTAGACCCAATTACGGGCCACGTTCGAATCCTTCAGCCAATCGACATCCGACCCCATTTCAGCCAGTCACCGTCAGCACCGACTCAGCCAATGGCCTCCTCTCCCCATGCGCTTCGCCAATGGGAGCACGTTACGATGAGCCGGCAGCCAATCAGCAGTACTGACTGAGCTAGCCAATCAACTAGCGGGGGAAAACGAGAGCCCTGCCCAATCAGCGCCTGCTTTCCCGCACATGCGCAGTGATGGCTGAGGGGGTTGACCGGAAGATTGGGGAATTTGAGACTTTTGTTCAACAAACCCTCCCCAGAGAGTTAGAGTGAGTGAGGGGGTGCTGGAGGGAGGAGGGGGTGCTGAGGAGGGGCTGGAGGGAGGAGGGGGTGCTGAGGAGGGGCTGGAGGGAGGAGGAGGGGCTGGAGGGAGGAGGGGGTGCTGGGGAGGGGCTGGAGGGAGGAGGGGGGCTGGAGGGAGGAGGGGGTGCTGAGGAGGGGCTGGAGGGAGGAGGGGGTGCTGAGGAGGGGCTGGAGGGAGGAGGGGGTGCTGAGGAGGGGCTGGAGGGAGGAGGGGGTGCTGAGGGAGGTGGAGGGAGGAGGGAGTGCTGAGGGGGGAGGAGGGGGTGCTGAGGGGGGCTGGAGGGAGGAGGGGGTGCTGAGGAGGGGCTGGAGGGAGGAGGGGGTGCTGAGGAGGGGCTGGAGGGAGGAGGGGTGCTGAGGGGGGGTGGAGGGAGGAGGGGGGTGGAGGGAGGAGGTGACTGGATGAAGGGAGGGCAGGGGATTGGGGAGACTGGGGGAGGGTGATGGACTGGTGGCCATTGGGCCTGTCCCTGGGTTTCAGCAGGTCTGGCGGGGAGCGCACTGCTTGAACCAGGGGCGTCCACGTCCACGTCCACATCTATGTCCAGTTGGAGAAGTCATGATGTGGGTACGCCGGCGTTGGACTGGCGTAAACACAGTAAAAAGTCTGACAACACCAGGTTTTAGTCCAACCTATTTATTTGATAATATTCTCACTAGCTTTCGAGGGGACAGCCTCTTCGTCAGGTGAATGGAGAGTTCTGGCCTCAGACAGAGCATATAAAGCACAGACAGTTTAGAGATTACTGATTAAAATGCGAATCCTTACACCTAACCTGCTGTTGAACAGCAGGTTAGGTGTAAGGATTCGCATTTTAATCAGTAATCTCTAAACTGTCTGTGCTTTATATGCTCTGTCTGAGGCCAGAACTCTCCATTCACCTGACGAAGAGGCTGTCCCCTCGAAAGCTAGTGAGAATATTATCAAATAAATAGGTTGGACTAAAACCTGGTGTTGTCAGACTTTTTACAGTTGGAGAAGTCCAGGTATCCCTCCGAAGCCCCTTCGCTCACTCTGTTCTCTGTCTCTCTCTGCCCTCACAGGAAGGTTCTGGAACAGCGCGATGGAGTCTATGAGAAGATGGCTCAGTATCTCCAGCTCAAGAACATCATCGAGCGGTTACAGGTGCGCAGACAGGTTCTCCCCCAGGACGTGCATCACCGTTCCCAGCAATAGGACCAGTACTTGTCAGCCTCCTACACCCATGCACCCAATTCCCTCCAGCAAACCCCAGCAGAGATGCTCAGCTATTTGACTTCAAAAGGCATCACAAAGTTGAACGAATGTGAATGGAGGATCTGGATTTTATTTATTATACTCACATGTATCCCAATACAATGAAAAGTATTGTTTCCTGTGCACTATATAGACAAAGCATACTGTTCATAGAGTACAGATGGGAGAAGGAAAGGAGAGGGTGCAGAATGTAGTGTTACAGTCATAGCTAGGGTGTAGAGAAAGATCAACTTAATGTGAGGTAGGTCCATGCAAAAGCCTGACAGCAGCAGGGAAGAAGCTGTTCTTGAGTTGATGGGTACGTGACCTCAGACTTTTGTATCTTTTTTCCGAAGGAAGAAGGTGGAAGAGAGAATGTTCGGGGTGCGTGGGATCCTTAATTATACCGGCTGCTTTTCCCCGAGGCAGCGGGAAATGTAGACAGAGTCAATGGATGGGAGGCTGGTTTGTGTGATGGGATTGGGCTACATTCATGACTTTTTTGTAGTTTCTTGCGGTCTTGGGCAGAGCAGGAGCCCAGACCGAGCTGTGATACAACCAGAAAGAATGCTTTCTATGGGGCATCTGTAAAAGTTGGTGAGAGCCGTAGCTGACATGCTAAATTTCCTCAGTCTCCTGAGAATGTAGAGGTGTTGGTGGGGGATTTCTTAACTATAGTGTCAGCGTGGGGGGACCAGGACAGGTTGGTGATCTGGGAACCTAGAAACCTGCCTATTTCCTCCCCCAATGCCGCGCTGTGGGAGGGTCGGTGCCGAGGGAGCTCTTCCCAGTGTTCTGGGACCAATATTTATGAATAAACCAATGTCACTGAGAAGAGATGAACTGGATGGCTGTTTCGTTTGTGTGTGGGATCTTGCTGTCCTCTGAGGGGTGTTGGGAGTTCTTATGGGGGGGGCTGCGGGGGAAGAGACACACTGGAGAAATGTCTTGTGTTTTACAGGAGTCAGGGAATAAAGAGCTGAAGACGGAGATTGATCTGGGCTGTAATTTCTATGTGCAGGCTAAAGTGTGAGTATGCATCCACCCCCACCCCACCCACCCCCCCCACCCCATGGCCCTTACACCCCCTCCCTATCTCTGTAACCTCCTCCAGTCCCCTACACTCCCTCCCTATCTCTGTAACCTCCTCCAGTCCCCTACACTCCCCTCCCTATCTCTGTAACCTCCTCCAGTCCCCTACACCCCCCTCCCTATCTCTGTAACCTCCTCCAGCCCCTACACCCCCTCCCTATCTCTGTAACTTCCTACGACCCTCTGAGATTTCTGCACTCCTCCAATTCTGGCCTCTTGAACATCCCCCGATTCCCATCACTCCACCATTGGCGGCCATGCCTTCAGCTGTCTGGGGGATGGGGATGGGGATGGGGGTGGGGGGGTGGGATGCCTGAGCTCTGATAATGTGACAGGTTTGAAGGGCCTGATTGTCCTCTTCCTGTTCCTACAGCCACGATACTTTGTGATGTGATCTGTCCTGGAAGTTGCCGCAGTGATAAACCTGTATGTTTGTGATGTGGATTCTTACCGGGTGTTGGATATAATTCTGTCTTGCAGCCCTGACAGCTCGATGATCTACGTGTCAGTGGGGTATGGATTCTTCGTTGAGCTCACGTTCCCTGAGGCGCTGAGATTTATCGAGAGAAAGTCCCTTCAGCTGACTGAGTGAGTTTCAACCCTTATTAACCCGTGAATCTGTGTCCCAACGTTCTGGGGAGGGAGGTGGGGACAAGGCCCAAAGAACAGTCCAACACAGGAACAGGCTCTTCGGCCCTAACCAAACCAAACGATGCCCTTACTTGATTACTATCCCTCCATTCCCTCCCTATCCTGTCCCCATCCAGATGCCTCTTAAATGTTGCTAATGTTCCTGCTTCCACCCCTCCTCTGGCAGCGCGTCCAGGCACCCACCACTCTCTGTGTGAAAAACTTCCCCCCGCACATCTCCCTTAAACTTTCCCCCTCTCACCTTGAACCTGTGCCCCTGCCTGTATAACTGACACTTCCACCCTGGGGGAAAAGCCTCTGACTATCCACCCTGTCTGTGCCTCTCATCATTTTATAGACCAGTCCCCCTCAGCCTCCGTCTTTCCAGTGAAAACAATCCGAGTTTATCCAACCTCTCCTCATAGCCAACACCCTCAAGACCAGGCAACATCCTGGTGAACCTTCTTCTCCAAAGCTTCCATGTCCTTCTGGTAGTGCGGTGACCAGAACTGCGTGCAATCCTCCAAATGCAGCCTAACCAAGGTTTTATATAGCTGCAACATGATTTCCCATATCTTGTACCCAATGCCCTGGCTGATGAAGCATGCCGTATGCCTTCTTAATCACCTTGGCCACCTGTGTTGCCACTTTTCGGGAACTGTGGACCTGTATGCCCAGATCCCTCTGTACGTTAATGTTCCTCAGGGTTCTGCCATTTACAGTATAATTCAAACCTATATTCAATCCTCCAAAATGCATCATTTCACATTTGTCTGGATTAAATTCCATAATCCGTAAACCCGATGTTCTGACAAGGAGAGAGTGTTACCCGCTCCTCACTCACACTGCTCTTGCACGTAGCTGTGTGTCGATGGTGGAGGGAGTGAGTGTTTGTGGTTAGTGTGTCGATCGAGCGGGGCTGCTTTGTCCTGGATGGTGTCGAGCTTCTCGAGTGTTGTTGGAGCTGCACCCATCCAGGCAAGTGGGGAGTATTCCATCACACTCCTGACTTGTGTCCTTGTGGATGGTGGACAGGCTTTGGGGGGAGTCAGGAGCTGAGTTACTCTCCACAGGATTCCCAGCCTCTGACCTGCTCTGGGTGGTCATGATGTGGAGATGTCGGCATTGGACTAGGGTAAACACAGTAAGAAGTCTCACAACACCAGGTTAAAGTCCAGCAGGTTTATTTGGCAGTAAACGCCACAAGCTTTTGGAACGCTGTTCCTTCATCAGGGGAGTGGAGAGTTCTGATCACAAACAGGGCATATAAAGGCACACACAGTTTACAGATTACTGATTCGAATGTGAGTCTTCACAGCTAATCTGCTATTCAAGTCTTAAAGGTGCAGACAGTGTGAGTGGAGGTAGCATTAAGCACAGGTTAAGAGATGTGTAATTGTCTCCAGTCAGGACAGTTAGCGAGATTTTGCAAGTCCAGGCAAATTGTGGGGGTTACAGTTAGTATGACATGAACCCAAGATCCCGGTTGAGGCTGTCCTTGTGTGTGAAATTTGGCTATCAGTCTCTGCTCAGCGACTGTGCTGTCGTGTGTCGTGAAGGCCGCCTTGGAAAATGTTTACCCGAAGATCAGAGGCCCGTGACCACTGAAGTGTTCCCCAACAGGAAGGGAAGAGTCTTGCCTGGTGATTGTCGAGCGGTGTTCATTCATCCGTTGTTGTAGTGTCTGCATGGTCTCCCCAATGTACCGGGCCTCGGGACATCCTTTCCTGCAGCGTATCAGGTAGACAACGTTGGCCGAGTTGCAAGAGTATGTGCCATGTACCTGGTGGATGGTGTTCTCACGCTTGCTGCGAACCATTGTCTGTTTGAGGTTGTGTGGTTGTCTGAAGGCAAGAAGTGGGGGGTGTGGGGATGGCCCTGGTGAGATGTTCGTCTTCATATGTTGAAGACTCCAGAGAAAATGTCGTAGCTTCTCTGCTCCGGGGAAATACCGGATGACGAAGGACCATCCACCAGGTACACGGACATACTCTTGCAACTCGGCCAACGTTGTCTACCTGATACACTGCAGGAAAGGATGAACCGAAGCATGGTACATTGGGGAGACCATGCAGACGCTACGACAACGGATGAATGAACACCGCTCGACAATCACCGGGCAGACTGTTCCCTTCCTGTTGGGGAACACTTCAGTGGTCACGGGCCTCTGATCTTCGGGTAAGCATTCTCCAAGGCAGCCTTCACAACACAAGACAGCGCAGAGTTGCTGAGCAGAGACTGATAGCCAAGTTCCACACATGGTAGGACGGCCTCAATCGGGATCTTGGGTTCATGTCACACTATCTGTAACCCCCATGACTTGCCTGGGCTTGCAAAATCTCACTAACTGTCCTGTCTGGAGACAATACACATCTCTTTAACCTGTGCTTAATGCTACCTCCACTCACATTGTCTGTACCTTTAAGACTTGAAAATCAGATTAGCTGTAAAGACTTGCATTCTAATCAGTATTCTGTGAACTGCGTGTGTCTTTATACGTCCTGTTTGTGAACAGAACTCTCCACTCACCTGCCGAAGGAACAGTGTTCCGAAAGCTTGTGGCGTTTCCTACCAAATAAACCAGTTGGACTTTAACCTGGTGTGTGAGACTTCTTATTGCTCTGGGTGGCACAGAAGTTAGCACTGCTGTCTCTCAGTACCAGGGACCCGGGTCACTGTCTGTGTGGAGTTTGCACATTCTCCCCATGTCGCCGTGGGTTTCCTCCGGGTGCTCCGGTTTCCAAAGACGTGCAGATTAGGTGGATTGGCCATGGTAAATGCCCCTTAGTGTCAGGGAGACAAGCTAGGGTAACTGCATGGGGTTATGGGGATAGGGCATGGGTGGGATTGTGGTCAGTGCAGACTCGATGGGCTGAATGGCCTCCTGTGCTGTAGGGATTCTGTGGTTTCCATGTATTTGTATCAAAAGAGAAAATGCTGGAAAATCTCAGCAGGTCTGGCAGCACCTGTAAGGAGGGAAAAGAGCTGACGTTCGAGTCCAGGCGAGCCTTTGTCAAAGTTAAAAGGCACAGAAAGTGGGAGGTATTTATACTGCAGGGGGAGGGGATGAAAGATGAGTCATAACCACTGAACCAGGGGAAAGGCTGCTAATAATTTTTACACCATATTTATGTGGCTGGATCCAGTTCAGTTTCTGGTCAATGGTAACCCCCAGGATGTTGACAATGGGGGGGATTCAGTGATGGTAACCCCAGGATGTTGATAATGGGGGGGATTCAGTGATGGTAACCCCCAGGATGTTGATAATGGGGGGGATTCAGTGATGGTAACCCCCAGGATGTTGATAGTGGGGGGGATTCAGTGATGGTAACCCCCAGGATGTTGATAGTGGGGGGATTCAGTGATGGTAACCCCCAGGATGTTGATAATGGGGGGGATTCAGTGATGGTAACCCCCAGGATGTTGATAGTGGGGGGATTCAGTGATGGTAACCCCCAGGATGTTGATAGTGGGGGGATTCAGTGATGGTAACCCCCAGGATGTTGATAGTGGGGGGGTTCAGTGATGGTACCCCCAGGATGTGATAGTGGGGGGGGGATTCAGTGATGGTAACCCCCCAGGATGTTGATAGTGAGGGATTCAGTGATGGTAACCCCCAGGATGTTGACAGTGGGGGGGATTCAGTGATGGTAACCCCCAGGATGTTGATAGTGGGGGGATTCAGTGATGGTAACCCCCAGGATGTTGATAGTGGGGGGTTCAGTGATGGTAACCCCCCAGGATGTTGATAGTGGGGGGGTTCAGTGATGGTAACCCCCCAGGATGTTGATAGTGGGGGGGATTCAGTGATGGTAACCCCCAGGATGTTGATAGTGGGGGGGTTCAGTGATGGTAACCCCCAGGATGTTGATAGTGGGGGGGATTCAGTGATGGTAACCCCCAGGATGTTGATAGTGGGGGGGATTCAGTGATGGTAACCCCCAGGATGTTGATAGTGGGGGGATTCAGTGATGGTAACACCACTGAATGTCAATGGGGCGGTGGTCAGACTCTCTCTGGTTGGAGATGGTCAATGCCTGGCACTGTGTGGGGTGAATGTCACTGCCACTTGTCAGCCCGAGCCTGGATATTGTCCGGATCTCGCTGCGTTTGGACACGGGCTGTTTCAGTATCTGAGGAGTGGGGAATGGTGTTGAACATTGTGTAATCATCAGCGAACATCCCCATCCTGACCTTATGACGGAGGGAAGGTGATTGATGAAGCAGCTGAAGGTTGTTGGGCCTCGGACACTAACCCTGAGGGACTCCTGCAGTGATGTCCTGGAGCTGAGGTGACTGACCCTCCACAACCACAACCACCTTCCTATGGACCAGGTATGACTCTGCAGATGGCAGTGTAACAGCATTGCTGAGCGACTCAGTGCCTCTCCCTGTCTGTGTGAGGTTGGGGGGTGTTGGTGAAGGAGTTATTTACGCGCTCTGGCCATCAGAGAGGGCTTGCTGCCTCGCAGCTCACTCACTGACCCTCCCCTGTCTCCCCAGGGCGGCCGAGAAGCTGTCGAAAAGATGCAGCCAAGATTAAAAGCCACATTCGAATGGTGCTGGAGGTGAGTGACTCACTGAGGGGGTGCCGGGGAGGGGGGGGGATAGTGAGGGGGGGCGAGTTGACAGCAGGGTTTGAAGTCAGCGGAAGGGGAAGGGGCAAAGGGTTGGGTTTGTACGGTGCAAGGAGGGTCTCGGGGAGATTTGAATTTCCCTGGGGGTGCTGTGTCAGGGTGGGCTTGTTGTGGGCTCGAGTGTGTGGGGCGAGCGCCCCTCTGTCGGGGGGAGCGCGGAGGGGTGGCCTCTGAGTGGGGGGGGGATCTCAGTGAGCAGGGGGAGGGGGGCGGTGTCTGAGCTAGATCGGGGGGGGGGATCTCGGTGAGCTGGGCGGGGGGTGATCTCAGTGAGCTGGGGCGGGGGGGTGATCTCAGTGAGCTGGGCGGGGGGGGGGGTGTCTGAGCTAGATCGGGGGGGGATCTCGGTGAGCTGGGCGGGGGGGGGTGTCTGAGCTAGATCGGGGGGGGGATCTTGGTGACTGGGGGAGGGGGGCGGTGTCTGAGCAGTTCAGTGGGGGGGGGGAGTCTCTGAGCTAGTTCGGTGGGGGGGGAGTCTCTGAGCTAGTTCGGTGGGGGGGGGAGTCTCTGAGCTAATTCGGTGGGGGGGGGAGTCTCTGAGCTAATTTCGGTGGGGGGGGGAGTCTCTGAGCTAGTTCGGTGGGGGGGGGGGGAAGTCTCTGAGCTAGTTCGGTGGGGGGGGGAGTCTCTGAGCTAGTTCGGTGGGGGGGGGGGAAGTCTCTGAGCTAGTTCGGTGGGGGGGGGGAAGTCTCTGAGCTAATTCGGTGGGGGGGAGTCTCTGAGCTTATTCGGTGGGGGGGGGAGTCTCTGAGCTAGTTCGGTGGGGGGGGAGTCTCTGAGCTAGTTCGGTGGGGGGGGGGAGTCTCTGAGCTAGTTCGGTGGGGGTGGGGGGGAGTCTCTGAGCTAGTTCGGTGGGGGGGGGAAGTCTCTGAGCTAGTTCGGTGGGGCGGGGGGGGGGATTCTCTGAGCTAGTTCGGTGGGGGGGGGGGGGAGTCTCTGAGCTAGTTCGGTGGGGGGGGGGGGAGTCTCTGAGCTAGTTCGGTGGGGGGGGGGGGGAGTCTCTGAGCTAATTCGGTGGGGGGGGAGTCTCTGAGCTAGTTCGGTGGGCGGGGGGGGGATTCTCTGAGCTAGTTCGGTGGGGGGGGGGGGGAGTCTCTGAGCTAGTTCGGTGGGGGGGGGGGGAGTCTCTGAGCTAGTTCGGTGGGGGGGGGGGAGTCTCTGAGCTAGTTCGGTGTGGGGGGGAGTCTCTGAGCTAGTTCGGTGGTTGTGGGGTGGGGGTGGAATCTCAGTGAGCCGGGGTTCTGGATTCAGTGCTGACAGCCTCATCCTGGTCCGTTTGAGAGTCGGGATGCTATCGGATCCTCTGGGAACAGGGTTTATCATTGAGCTGTGAGCTCTCTGCTTCCAGGCTCTGTATGAACTCCAGGGCTTCAAGGGATTTGCCAGCGGAGAATCAGAGAGAGATATTCTAAAGCACCTTCCCGGATGGAGAGAGACCGGAGACACAGCCTGAATGTATATACAAAATAACACAGACTGGATCGACTGCTGTCCGTGAGGCTGACTGGCAAAACCTCAGCTATTTAAATATTTATAAACCACATTAATCCCAGGTGTAAATCTCTGACTCTCACTGGGGTACGGCTCCCACACACACACTGACTCTCACTGGGGTACGGGTCTCACACACACTGACTCTCACTGGGGTACGGGTCCCACACACACTGACTCTCCACCTGGGGTACGGGCCCACACACACTGACTCTCACTGGGGTACGGGTCTCACACACACACTGACCTCTCACTGGGGTACGGGTCTCACACACACTGACTCTCACTGGGGTACGGGTCTCACACACACACTGACTCTCACTGGGGTACGGGTCTCACACACACTGACTCTCACGGGGTACGGGTCCCACACACACACTGACTCTCACTGGGGTACGGGGTGCCCACACACACTGACTCTCACTGGGGTACGGGTCCCACACACACTGACTCTCACTGGGGTACGGCTCCCACACACACTGACTCTCACTGGGGTACGGGTCTCACACACACTGACTCTCACTGGGGTACGGGTCCACACACACTGACTCTCACTGGGGTACGGGTCCCACACACACTGACTCTCACTGGGGTACGGGACCCACACACACTGACTCTCACTGGGGTACAGCGCCCACAAAAGCATAACATCACTGCGGGAGGGTGGGTGCCCAGGCAGCGCTCATCACTGAAAGCCAGGAGGCTCGGTGCTGAGGAGTGCTGCACTGCCTGGGGTGCTGTTTGTTGGGATGTATCTGCTCTAGCTGAGAGTGAATAATCCCTCCATCACCATTGAAGATGGCTGGAGCCCCCCAACCTCGGGGTCCGAATGTCTCCCGCAGCTGGGAGAAACAGCAGTTACCCATCGTGTGTGTGGGATGGGAGTGGAAGGTCTCCAAGGTAGTGCTGATGCTGAAGATTCCCCCCCCCCCCCGCCTCGATGAGGCCTGGAGTCTCGGGGGTGAAAGGCAGGGGGAGAGGGGGTAGTCTCCAGAGCAATTTAAATCCAGCTCTCGGCCTGCAGAGAGAAAATAAATTGCCTCTGAAAGTGGATGTGTGGAGTGTTTTGTGCTGAGTCCTCACAGCTTCTCACCTTCTGGGTATGAGTGAGAGGAACAGACTGTATCTCTCACCGAGTTTACACAAATCTCACCCCTAACAGAACCATCAACTAATAACTGTCAGCGGATCGGGAGGGGAGGGGGGGTGGGGGCAAATACAGGCCTTTAATATGATAAGGGGGATTTCAATAGGATCAACATTGAGAACATGTTTCAACAGTCCGGGAGGGGGACACACCAGACGAGGGGGGGGGGATGTCAGTATAAGACAGTCACTAATCAATCTACTCCAGGGGGGGGGGGGGGTGGAATTCAGGTGAAACACCTTACCCAGAGAGTGGGGGGAGAGTGTGGGACTCGCTCCCACGGGGGGGAAGAGTGTGGGACTCTCTCCCACGGGGAGGAGTGGGGGAGAGTGTGGGACTCGCTCCCACGGGGAGGAGTGGGGGAGAGTGTGGGACTCGCTCCCACGGGGGGGGGAGAGTGTGGGACTCTCTCCCACGGGAAGGAGTGGGGGAGAGTGTGGGACTCATCCCCATGGGTGGGGGAGAATGTGGGACTTGCTCCCACGGAGGGGGAGAGTGGGGGACAGTGATGAGTGGATAAGTGTATTGCTTGAAAGCAGGAGAACGTGATGTTTGTGTGAACGATGCTTTCATCTCGAGAGGGTTGGGTTTGTCGGCTCCAGGGGTTTGAAAGGGCCTTTTGCCGATGTGTTGCCGTGGTTACGTGTTGCGCTGTGAAGCAGTCCTGCCGAGCGTGACATTCACAAGGTGGTAGTGACGTCAAACTGACTCGAGACACACTGGCCTTCCTCGGGCAGGGCATTGAGTCCGGACAAAGAGTCCGGGATTCGCGGGAAAACCGGAGTAAATCTTTATCCCAGTGGGAGTTCAGACTCGAAGCTCCCACACTCTGTGCAACGCAGAGGTCACAGTCGGGAATATCACTCGATTCGAGGTGAGGGGGCTTATTCCCGGCCCGGAGGTGGGCTGACAGTCCCAGACCTCAGTGGCCCCACTCTCTCAGTCTGCTGCATCGCTGGCGAGTCTGGGACCCCCCCGCAGTGCCCAGGGTGGGGGGGAACCACCAACACCCTTGCTTCCTGACCGTCTGGTAGGTCCCCGATCGCCCCTCCCTCTTCACTCCAGTGGGGTCCAGTTCCCTGAAAGTGAGGAGCTACTCCGCTGGAGCGATGTTGCACTGGGGGGCGGGAGATGCTATCCGGCTGGGAGAATTCAGTCCCCAATACATCAAAAATAAATTATATTAATAAATCACTTACCTGCTGGTCCCCGCCTGCAATTTCCAGCTTAGTTCCGGATATCCGTCACTGGGAGATGTGCGCACGGCCGGAACACATGGGCAAATCCCGCAATACAATTCTCCTGGCCCACCTCACTAAAACTTTGTCACAGAGGGATGGGAGAATCCCCTCCCCAACTCACAGTTGTGTAAGTTGTTGGTGAGGCCACATTTGGAATACTGAGTAAAGTTTTGGTCTCCCTGTTATCGGAAGGACATTGATAAACCGGACAGAGCGCGGAGAAGATTTCCGAGGATGTTGCCGGGACTGGTGGGGCACGAGTTACAGGGAGAGGTTGGTCGGGCTGGGGTTTTATTCCTCGGAGAATGAGGGGTGACCTTACTGAGGTGGATAAAATCCCGAGGGGCAGAGATAGGATGGACGCAGGGAGGGGGAATGGAAAACTAGAGGGCAGACATTAAAGGTGAGAGGGGAAAGATGGCAAAGGGACCCGAGGGGTGACTTGTTCACACAGAGGGTGGTGGGATCTGGAACGAGCTGCCAGAGAAAGTGGTTGAGGCGGATACGACGGCAAGATTTAGAAAGCAGTGGGATAAGTAAATGGTCGGGAAAGCAGATGGACTGGCACGGTGGGTGGCACTGCTGCTTCTCAGCGCCAGGGACCCAGGTTCGATTCCCGGCTCGGGGGTCACTGTCTGTGTGGAGTCTGCACATTCTCCCTGTGTCTGTGTGGGTTTCCTCCGGGTGCTCCTGTTTCCTCCCACAGTCCAAAGATGTGCAGGGTTAGGCGTGTTAGCCATGCTAAATTCCTCCTCAATGTCAGGGGGACTAGCTAGGGTAAATGTGTGGGTTTATGGGGATAGGGCCTGGGTGGGAGTGTAGTCGGTGCAGACTCGATGGGCCGAATGGTCTCCTTCTGTATTGTATGATTAGAGGGCAAAGGTGGGCAATTGGGACGTGCTGAGGGGACAGCATGGTCTGGTTGGGCTGAAGGGCCTGGGGATGGTGAAGGGGGTATCGATGGTCATTCCCCTGAATACCCATCAGCAATGAGATTGAGAGATTGGGGCACTGCCATTGGAACCCCTCAGTGATACCAATAAACCTCATAAACCTGATTAGTCTGACTTTCTCCCAATGAAAACCGCCACCCCGTTAAACGTACCCCATTAAACCCCTACCCCATTAACCCCACCCCATTAAACCTACCCCGTTAAACCCCCGCCCCATTAAACCCCCACCACCCCATCAAACCCCCACCCCGTTAAACCCCAAAAGCTATAACTCCGTAAACACATCTATACTCCCCCATAAACCCCCATCCCTCCCCCACCCCGAGCCACCCCACCCCCCCATACCTCCACAACCCCGAGACACACCCACATCCCTCCCCCCCCCCAGCCTGAGACACACATCCCCATCCCGCCCCCCACCCTGAGCCATACCCCCCACCCTGGGACCCCCCCCCTTCCTCGTTCCCCCACCCCACACACAAATCCCTCTGGGTGACACCTATCTGACACCCTCCCCATGACAATGTGTCTCTCTGGTCTCGCTCCCAGGCTGACAGAGAGGTGTGGGGAGGGTATAGTTTTCAGGAGAGTCTGAGGGGCTAGTTCTGGAGGGTGTGGGGGCAAGGTTAGCGAGGGGGATTGAATATAAAAGTAGGGAGGTCTTGCTGCAGCTGTATAGGGCATTGGTGAGGCCGCAGCTGGAGTACTGTGTGCAGTTTTGGGCGCCGCACCTGCGCAAGGATATTTTGGCCTTGGAGGGAGTGCAGAGGAGGTTTACTAGGCTGATACCGGAGTTGAGGGGGTTGAGCTATGAGGAGAGGCTGAATAAACTAGGCTTGCACTCGTTAGAGTTTAGAAGAATGAGGGGAGATCTCATTGAAACGTATAAGATGATGAATGGGATGGATAGGGTAGAGGTGGAGAGACTCTTCCCGCTCAAAAAAGACAGTAGGACTAGGGGGCACAGCCTCAAGATAAAGGGGGGGCGGTTTAGAACGGAGTTGAGGAGGAACTTCTTCACTCAAAGGGTGGTGAATCTCTGGAATTCTCTGCCCGTTGAAGTGGTGGAGGCTGCCTCGCTAAATATTTTTAAGAAGCGGGTTGATGGGTTCTTGATAAGAGAGGGGATTAAGGGTTATGGGGAGAAAGCGGGAAAGTGGAACTGAGCCACGACAGATCAGCCATGATCTTATTGAATGGTGGGGCAGGCTCGAAGGGCCGGATGGCCTACTCCTGCTCCTATTTCTTATGTTCTTATGTTCTTATTAAGGTTCTGGTGAGAGGGGAGTGTGTGAGGGGGGGAAGGGTTTTTAATATTTTTCCATGGGACATGGGCGTTGCTGGCTGGGCCAGTATTTATTGCCCATCCCTAATTGCCCCTTGAGGTGGTGGTGGGGAGCTGCCTTCCTGAATCACTACAGTCCCTGTGCTGTGGGTTGACCCTCAATGGCATTAGGGAGGGAATTCCAGGATTCTGACCCCAGCCACGGTGAAGGAACGGCCGATATATTTCCCAGTCGGGATGGTGAGTGACTCGGAGGGGAACCTCCAGGTGGGGGGTGTTCCCAGGTATCTGCTGCCCTTGTCCTTCTAGATGGTAGAGGTGGTGGGTTTGGAAGGTGCTGCCTAAGGAGCCTCGGTGAGTCGCTGCAGTGCATCTTGTAGATGGTACACACGGCTGTCACTGTGTGTCGGGGGTGGAGGGAGTGAGTGTTTGTGGTTAGTGTGTCGATCGAGCGGGGCTGCTTTGTCCTGGATGGTGTCGAGCTTCTCGAGTGTTGTTGGAGCCGCACCCATCCAGGCAAGTGGGGAGTATTCCATCACACTCCTGACTTGTGTCCTTGTAGATGGTGGACAGGCTTTGGGGGGAGTGAGGAGGTGAGTTACTCTCCACAGGATTCCCAGCCTCTGACCTGCCCTGGCAGCCACTGTGTTTATATGGCTGGGTCCCAGTTCAGTTTCTGGTCAATGGTAACCCCCAGGATGTTGACAGTGGGGGGATTCAGTGATGGTAACCCCCAGGATGTTGATAGTGAGGGGGATTCAGTGATGGTAACCCCCAGGATGTTGATAGTGGGGGGGATTCAGTGATGGTAACCCCCAGGATGTTGATAGTGGGGGGATTCAGTGATGGTAACCCCCAGGATGTTGATAGTGGGGGGGGGTTCAGTGATGGTAACCCCCAGGATGTTGATAGTGGGGGGGGTTCAGTGATGGTAACACCACTGAATGTCAATGGGGCGGTGGTTAGACTCTCTCTGGTTGGAGATGGTCATTACCTGGCACTGTGTGGGGTGAATGTCACTGCCACTTGTCAGCCCGAGCCTGGATATTGTCCGGATCTCGCTGCGTTTGGACACGGGCTGTTTCAGTATCTGAGGAGTGGGGAATGGTGTTGAACATTGTGTAATCATCAGCGAACATCCCCACTCCTGACCTTATGACGGAGGGAAGGTGATTGATGAAGCAGCTGAAGGTTGTTGGGCCTCGGACACTAACCCTGAGGGACTCCTGCAGTGATGTCCTGGAGCTGAGGTGACTGACCCTCCACAACCACAACCACCTTCCTATGGACCAGGTATGACTCCAAACGGGGGGGAGTTTGCCCCTGAGACCCATCGAGTCCAGTTTCACTCGGGCTCTTTGATGCCACACTCGGTTGAATGTGACCCTGATGTTAAGGGCTGTCCCTCTCGCCTCACCCTCTGGAATCCAGCTCTTTGTCCGTGTTTGAACCAAGGCTGGAATGAGATCAGGAGCTGAGTGACCCTGGAGAAACCCAAACTGGGCGTCACTGAGCAGGTTATTACTGAGCAGGTTCTGTTTGATAGCGCTGTCAATAACCCCTTCCATCACTGCGCTGATGATCGAGGGTGGACTGACTGGGCGGTAATTGCCTGGGTTGGATTTGTCCTGTTTTGTGTGTACAGGACGTACCTGGGCAATTTTCCACATTGTTGGGTAGATGCCAGTGTTGTTACTGTTCTGGAAGAGCTTGGCCAGGGGAACGGCAAGTTCGGGAGTCTGCAGTACTGTTGCTGGAATGTTATCAGGGCCCATCGCCTTTGCAGCATCCAGTTCCTCCAGTTTCTTGATATCACACGGAGGGAATCGAATTGGCTGGAGACTGGCATCTGCTGGGGACCGCCAGAGGGGACCGAGATGGATCACCCCACTCAGTGGTTCTGGCTGAAGATTCCTGTGAATCCTTCAGCCTCCCCTGTTGTTCACTGAGGGCGGGGATATTTGTGGGGGGAGGGGGAGGTGTGAGAGTGCTCAGGGTGAGGGACAGGGTGCTGAGGGTGTGAGGGACGGGGTGTGAGGGTGTGAGGGACAGGGTGTGAGGGACAGGGTGTGAGGGACAGGGTGTGAGGGACAGAGTGTGAGGGACAGGGTGTCAGGGACAGGGTGCTGAAGGTGTGAGGGACAGGGTGCTGAGTGTATGAGGGTGTGAGGGACAGGGTGTGAGGGACAGGGTGTGAGGGACAGGGTGTGAGGGTGTGAGGGACAGGGTGTGAGGGTGTGAGGAACAGGGTGTGAGGGACAGGGTGCTGAGGGTGTGAGGGACAGGGTGCTGAGGGACAGGGTGCTGAGGGTGTGAGGGACAGGGTGTGAGGGACAGGGTGCTGAGGGTGTGAGGGACAGGGTGCTGAGGGTGTGAGGGTGCTGAGGGACAGGGTGCTGAGGGTGTGAGGGACAGGGTGTGAGGGACAGGGTGCTGAGGGTGTGAGGGACAGGGTGCTGAGGGTGTGAGGGACAGGGTGTGAGGGACAGGGTGCTGAGGGTGTGAGGGACAGGGTGCTGAGTGTATGAGGGTGTGAGGGACAGGGTGTGAGGGTGTGAGGGACAGGGACAGGGTGTGAGGGTGTGAGGGACAGGGTGTGAGGGACAGGGTGCTGAGGGTGTGAGGGACAGGGTGCTGAGGGTGTGAGGGTGTGAGGGACAGGGTGTGAGGGACAGGGTGCTGAGGGTGTGAGGGACAGGGTGCTGAGTGTATGAGGGTGTGAGGGACAGGGTGTGAGGGTGTGAGGGACAGGGTGCTGAGGGACAGGGTGCTGAGGGTGTGAGGGACAGGGTGCTGAGGGTGTGAGGGACAGGGTGCTGAGGGTGTGAGGGTGTGAGCGACAGGGTGTGAGGGTGCAGTCTATCCAGTTGCGGTGACACAGGGAGAACGGAGCAGTTGCTGCTGTCCAGGGTACTGAAGCTGCCACAGCCAAGGCGGCATTTCTCCCTCTCCCCCCTCCTGGAGTCTATCAATGTAAACCCTTCTCTCTGTCTCTCTATCTCTGTCTCTTTTTCTTTCTCTGTCCCTGTCTCTCTATCTCTGCCTCTATCTCTGTGTGTGTCTATGTCTCTGTCTCTCTCTCTCTCCCTCTGTGATCTCTCAGTGTAAGCTCCCCTCTCCCGGGCTCTGTGAATGGGGGTGGGATGGAGCAGTGTGGATACACGTGTGTTCATTCCACATTGAATGGGGGTTTCTGCTGCCTTACTGAGTGCCTGTTATTGGTGTGGGACAGGAACTGAAGCGAATGTAGCTGCACACTGCTCTGTCGGGGTAGGAGTGTGTGTGTGTGTGAGAGAGAGAGTGTGTATCTGTATCTGAGTATGTGTGTGTACATGTGAGAGACAGAGTGTGTGAGGGAGAGAGAGAGAGAGAGTGTGTATCTGTATGTGTGTGTGTGTGTATGGATCTGAGTGTGTGTGTGTGTATCTGAGTATGTGTGAGAGTGTGTGCCTGTGTATCTGTGTCTGTGTCTGTGTATCTCAGTGTGCGAGAGAGTGTGTGTGCCTGTGTATCTGTACCTGTATCTGAGTGTGTGTGTCTGAGAGAGGGTGTGTGAGCGTGTCTGAGTGTCTTGCAGAGACAGGGAGGGGTGTAGGGGTTGGAGGAGGTTACAGAGATAGGGAGGGGGGTTACAGAGATAGGGAGGGGGTGGAGGGGGTTACAGAGATAGGGAGGGGGTGGAGGGGGTTACAGAGATAGGGAGGGGTGTAGGGGAGGGAGGGGGTTACAGAGATAGGGAGGGGGTGTAGGGATTGGAGGGGGTTACAGAGATAGGGAGGGGGTGTAGGGATTGGAGGGGGTTACAGAGATAGGGAGGGGGTGTAGGGGAGGGGGTGTAGGGATTGGAGGGGGTTACAGAGATGGGGAGGGAGGGGTGTAGGGGAGGGGGTGTAGGGGAGGGGAGAGGGGGAGGGGAGAGGGGGAGGGGTGTAGGGGAGGGGAGAGCGGGAGGGGTGTAGGGGAGAGGGGGAGGGGTGTAGGGGAGGGGAGAGGGGGAGGGGTGTAGGGGAGGGGAGAGGGGGAGGGGTGTAGGGGAGGGGAGAGGGGGAGGGGTGTAGGGGAGAGGGGGAGGGGTGTAGGGGAGAGGGGGAGGGGTGTAGGGGAGAGGGGGAGGGGTGTAGGGGAGAGGGGGAGGGGTGTAGGGGAGAGGGGGAGGGGTGTAGGGGAGGGGAGAGGGGGAGGGGTGTAGGGGAGGGGAGAGGGGGAGGGGTGTAGGGGAGAGGGGGAGGGGTGTAGGGGAGAGGGGGAGGGGTGTAGAGGAGGGGAGGGGGTGTAGGAGAGGGGGAGGGGTGTAGAGGAGGGGAGGGGGTGTAGGGGAGGGGAGGGGGTGTAGGGGAGGGGAGGGGGTGTAGGGGAGGGGAGGGGGTGTAGGGGAGGGGAGGAGGGGAGGGGGTGTAGGGGAGGGGAGGAGGGGAGGGGGTGTAGGGGAGGGGAGGGGGGAGGGGGTGTAGGGGAGGGGAGGGGTTGTAGGGGAGGGGAGGGGGTGTAGGGGAGGGGGGAGGGGGTTACAGAGATAGGGAGGGGTGTAGGGGAGGGAGGGGGTTACAGAGATAGGGAGGGGTGTAGGGGAGGGAGGGGGTTACAGAGTTATGGAGGGGTGTAGGGGAGGGAGGGGGTTACAGAGATAGGGAGGGGTGTAGGGGAGGGAGGGGGTTACAGAGATAGGGAGGGGTGTAGGGGAGGGAGGGGGTTACAGAGATAGGGAGGGGTGTAGGGGAGGGGAGGGGAGGGGGAGGGGGTGTAGGGGAAGGGGAAGGGGGAGGGGGTTACAGAGATAGGGAGGGGTGTAGGGGAGGGAGGGGGTTACAGAATCCAACTGCCTGTCACAGTGTTTGGAATGACACCCATTGGGTTAGTGGTGTGAGTGTGAAGTGGAGAATGAGGGGGCTCCCTGTGTGTTGGGGGGGAAGGATTTGGTGATGAATCACTCGCCTGTTGTTTGGAACAGGTTCTCTCTGAGACTGATCCCAGTCGGAGCTGAGAGAGAGGGGGCATGTGACTGAGGGTGAGCGAAATATCAGTGCGGAGAATGAGGGAGAGATTCCATACAGATTCTTAATAACCCAGAGAGGGAGAGAGGGGCAGAGGGAGAGAGAGACAGAGAGGGAGAGAGAGAGGGAGAGAGAGGCAGAGAGGGAGAGAGAGACAGAGAGAGAGAGAGACAGAGAGGGAGAGAGAGACACAGAGAGAGAGAGAGAGACAGAGAGAGAGAGAGAGGGGCAGAGAGAGGGAGAGGCAGAGAGACAGAGAGAGAGAGGGGCAGAGAGAAGAGACAGCAAGATATATGGGGGTCACTGTGTGGGTTTGTATGTGGGTTGTCTGTGTGTTTATTTGGATAGGGCTGTATCTGTGTGTGTGTGGGAGAGAGTGTGTGGGGGAGACAATGTGTTTGTGAAAGAGAGAGTGTGTGTTTGTGTGTGACTCTGTGGATCTGTGCTTGGGTCTGTGTCTGAGTGTATGTGTGAGGGTGTGTGTGAGTGTATTTGTGAGGGTCTGTGTCTGGGTGTGTGTGGTTCTGTGTCTGGGTGCATGTGAGTGTGTGTGGGTCTGTGTCTGGGTGTGTGTTTGAGTCTATGTGTCTCTGTTTTGGGGTGTGTGTGTGTCTGTGTTTGGGAGTGTGTGGGTCTGTGTGTGGGGATTTGTGTGTGTGTATAGGTCTGTGTCTAAGGGTGTGGGTCTGTTGGTCTGTGTCTGGGTGCTTATGAGTGTGTGGATCTGTGTCTGGGTATGTGTGAATCTGTAGTCTCTTTCTGGGTATGTGTGTGTGTGTGTGTGTGTGTGCGCGTCAGGGTGTGTGTCTGGGTTGTGTGTCTGCGGGTGTGTGTGTGAGTGTGAGAATGAATCTGTGATTGAGTGTATGGGTGTGCGTTAGTGTGTGGGTCTGTGTCTGTGTGAGTGTGAGTGTGTGGGTTTGTGTCTGGGTGTGTGTGACTCTGTGGGTCTGTGTGTGGATCTATGTGTGGATCTGTGTCTCTGTGTGAGTGTGAGGGTCTGTTTCTGGGTGTGTGTGTGTGTGTGTGTCTTGATGTTTGTGTGTGTGACTCTGTGGGCCTGTGTCTGGGTGTGTGAGTGTGTGTGGGTCTGTGTCTGGGTTAGGGTTTGTGGGTCTGTGTGTGTGTGTGTTGTGTGTGTGACTCTGTAGGTCTGTGTCTGATGGTGTGTGTGTGTGTATGTCTGTATTTGTGCATGTGTGTGTGTGTATGTGTGTATGAGTCTGTGTCTGGGTGTGTGTGTGTGTCCGTGTGTTGTGAGTGTGTGCCTCTGTGGGTCCTTGTGCGGGTGTGTGTGTGGGCCTAGGTGTGTGGGTGTATGTGTGGTCTGTGTGTGACTGTGGATGTGTGGGCCTGTGTGTAGGACTGCATGGGGGTCTGGGTATCTGTGGGTCTGTGTGAGGGTCTGGGTGTGTGTGGCTCTGTGGGTCTGTGTGTGGCTCTGTGTGGGGGTCTGGGTCTGTGTGTGGGTGTGTGTGTGGGTCTGGGTGTGTGTGGGTCTGTGTGAGGGTCTGGGTGTGTGTGGCTCTGTGGGTCTGTGTGTGGCTCTGTGTGGGGGTCTGGGTCTGTGTGTGGGTGTGTGTGTGGGTCTGGGTGTGTGTGCGTGTGGGTCTGTATGGGGGTCTGGGTGTGTGTGGCTCTGTGTGGGGGTCGGGGTGCATGTGTGGGTCTGTGTGGGGGTCTGGGTGTGTGTGGGGGTGTGTGTGTGGGTGTGTGTGTGGCTCTGTGTGGGGGTCTGGGTCTGTGTGTGGTTCTGCGTGTGGCTCTGTGTGTGGCTCTGTGTGGGGGTCTGGGTGTGTGTGTGGGTGTGTGTGTGGGGGTGTGTGTGGCTCTGTGTGGGGGTCTGGGTGTGTGTGAGTGGGGGTCTGGGTGTGGGTGGCTCTGTGTGGGGGTCTGGGTGTGTGTGTGGGTGTGTGTGTGGGGGTGTGTGTGTGGGGGTCTGGGTGTGTGTGGCTCTGTGTGGGGGTCTGGGTGTGTGTGTGGGGGTGTGTGTGTGTGGGGGGGGGTCTGGGTGTGGGTGGCTCTGTGTCAGTGTGACACAGGACACTAACGGGGATGCTTTTGCTCTGGGCAGGGATGGATGCCTCGGTGACCCTCTGGCAGTTTCTGCTGCAGCTCCTACAGGAGAAACAGAGTGAGAACCTCATCACCTGGACAGCCAACGTGGGGGAGTTTAAACTGCTGGACGCTGAGAAAGTCGCTCGACTGTGGGGGCTGCGCAAAAACAAGACAAACATGAACTATGACAAGCTGAGTCGTGCCCTGAGGTATTACTATGACAAGGTAAAGATTGCTAGCTTGGGAATATTCCAACACTCCCATCCCTGAGGGAGTGAGTTCCACTGTGCACGGTGCTCCCAGTGTGGGTCTATCCGAGGGATACGGAGACTGGAACTGTGCACGGTGCTCCCAGTGTGGGTCTAACCGAGGGATACGGAGACCGGAACTGTGCACGGTGCTCCCAGTGTGGGTCTAACCGAGGGATATGGAGACTGGAACTGTGCACGGTGCTCCCAGTGTGGGTCTAACCGAGGGATACGGAGACTGGAACTGTGCACGGTGCTCCCAGTGTGGGTCTAACCGAGGGATAGGGAGACTGGAACTGTGCACGGTGCTCCCAGTGTGGGTCTAACCGAGGGATACGGAGACTGGAACTGTGCACGGTGCTCCCAGTGTGGGTCTAACCGAGGGATATGGAGACTGGAACTGTGCACGGTGCTCCCAGTGTGGGTCTAACCGAGGGATACGGAGACTGGAACTGTGCACGGTGCTCCCAGTGTGGGTCTAACCGAGGGATAGGGAGACTGGAACTGTGCACGGTGCTCCCAGTGTGGGTCTAACCGAGGGATACGGAGACTGGAACTGTGCACGGTGCTCCCAGTGTGGGTCTAACCGAGGGATAGGGAGACTGGAACTGTGCACGGTGCTCCCAGTGTGGGTCTAACCGAGGGATAGGGGGACTGGAACTGTGCACGGTGCTCCCAGTGTGGGTCTAACCGAGGGATAGGGAGACTGGAACTGTGCACGGTGCTCCCAGTGTGGGTCTAACCGAGGGATACGGAGACTGGAACTGTGCACGGTGCTCCCAGTGTGGGTCTAACCGAGGGATACGGAGACTGGAACTGTGCACGGTGCTCCCAGTGTGGGTCTAACCGAGGGATAGGGAGACTGGAGCTGTGCACGGTGCTCCCAGTGTGGGTCTAACCGAGGGATATGGAGACTGGAACTGTGCACGGTGCTCCCAGTGTGGGTCTAACCGAGGGGATAGGGAGACTGGAACTGTGCACGGTGCTCCCAGTGTGGGTCTAACCGAGGGATAGGGAGACTGGAACTGTGCACGGTGCTCCCAGTGTGGGTCTAACCGAGGGATACGGAGACTGGAACTGTGCACGGTGCTCCCAGTGTGGGTCTAACCGAGGGATATGGAGACCGGAACTGTGCACGGTGCTCCCAGTGTGGGTCTAACTGAGGGATACGGAGACTGGAACTGTGCACGGTGCTCCCAGTGTGGGTCTAACTGAGGGATACGGAGACCGGAACTGTGCACAGTACTCCCAGTGTGGGTCTAACTGAGGGATATGGAGACTGGAACTGTGCACGGTGCTCCCAGTGTGGGTCTAACTGAGGGATATGGAGACTGGAACTGTGCACGGTGCTCCCAGTGTGGGTCTAACTGAGGGACGTGGAGACTGGAACTGTGCACGGTGCTCCCAGTGTGGGTCTAACCGAGGGATATGGAGACTGGAACTGTGCACGGTGCTCCCAGTGTGGGTCTAACTGAGGGATATGGAGACTGGAACTGTGCACGGTGCTCCCAGTGTGGGTCTAACCGAGGGACAGGGAGACTGGAACTGTGCACAGTGCTCCCAGTGTTGGTCTATCCGAGGGATACGGAGACTGGAACTGTGCACGGTGCTCCCAGTGTGGGTCTAACTGAGGGATACGGAGACTGGAACTGTGCACGGTGCTCCCAGTGTGGGTCTAACTGAGGGACAGGGAGACTGGAACTGTGCACAGTGCTCCCAGTGTTGGTCTATCCGAGGGATACGGAGACTGGAACTGTGCACGGTGCTCCCAGTGTGGGTCTAACTGAGGGATACGGAGACTGGAACTGTGCACGGTGCTCCCAGTGTGGGTCTAACTGAGGGATATGGAGACTGGAACTGTGCACGGTGCTCCCAGTGTGGGTCTAACTGAGGGATACGGAGACCGGAACTGTGCACAGTACTCCCAGTGTGGGTCTAACTGAGGGATATGGAGACTGGAACTGTGCACGGTGCTCCCAGTGTGGGTCTAACTGAGGGATATGGAGACTGGAACTGTGCACGGTGCTCCCAGTGTGGGTCTAACTGAGGGATATGGAGACTGGAACTGTGCACGGTGCTCCCAGTGTGGGTCTAACTGAGGGATACGGAGACCGGAACTGTGCACAGTGCTCCCAGTGTGGGTCTAACCGAGGGACGTGGAGACTGGAACTGTGCACGGTGCTCCCAGTGTGGGTCTGACTGAGGGATACGGAGACCGGAACTGTGCACAGTACTCCCAGTGTGGGTCTAACTGAGGGATATGGAGACTGGAACTGTGCACGGTGCTCCCAGTGTGGGTCTAACTGAGGGATATGGAGACTGGAACTGTGCACGGTGCTCCCAGTGTGGGTCTAACTGAGGGACGTGGAGACTGGAACTGTGCACGGTGCTCCCAGTGTGGGTCTAACCGAGGGATATGGAGACTGGAACTGTGCACGGTGCTCCCAGTGTGGGTCTAACTGAGGGACAGGGAGACTGGAACTGTGCACAGTGCTCCCAGTGTTGGTCTATCCGAGGGATACGGAGACTGGAACTGTGCACGGTGCTCCCAGTGTGGGTCTAACCGAGGGATACGGAGACTGGAACTGTGCACGGTGCTCCCAGTGTGGGTCTAACTGAGGGATATGGAGACTGGAACTGTGCACGGTGCTCCCAGTGTGGGTCTAACTGAGGGATACGGAGACCGGAACTGTGCACAGTACTCCCAGTGTGGGTCTAACTG
This sequence comes from Carcharhinus amblyrhynchos, assembly GCF_965287045.1. Classification (NCBI taxonomy): domain Eukaryota; kingdom Metazoa; phylum Chordata; class Chondrichthyes; order Carcharhiniformes; family Carcharhinidae; genus Carcharhinus; species Carcharhinus amblyrhynchos. The sequence goes on along the minus strand of NW_027650587.1, from coordinate 22,379 downwards.
AGGGATATGGAGACTGGAACTGTGCACGGTGCTCCCAGTGTGGGTCTAACTGAGGGATATGGAGACTGGAACTGTGCACGGTGCTCCCAGTGTGGGTCTAACTGAGGGATATGGAGACTGGAACTGTGCACGGTGCTCCCAGTGTGGGTCTAACTGAGGGATATGGAGACTGGAACTGTGCACGGTGCTCCCAGTGTGGGTCTAACTGAGGGATATGGAGACTGGAACTGTGCACGGTGCTCCCAGTGTGGGTCTAACTGAGGGACGTGGAGACTGGAACTGTGCACGGTGCTCCCAGTGTGGGTCTAACCGAGGGATATGGAGACTGGAACTGTGCACGGTGCTCCCAGTGTGGGTCTAACTGAGGGACAGGGAGACTGGAACTGTGCACAGTGCTCCCAGTGTTGGTCTATCCGAGGGATACGGAGACTGGAACTGTGCACGGTGCTCCCAGTGTGGGTCTAACCGAGGGATACGGAGACTGGAACTGTGCACGGTGCTCCCAGTGCGGGTCTAACTGAGGGATATGGAGACTGGAACTGTGCACGGTGCTCCCAGTGTGGGTCTAACTGAGGGATACGGAGACCGGAACTGTGCACAGTACTCCCAGTGTGGGTCTAACTGAGGGATATGGAGACTGGAACTGTGCACGGTGCTCCCAGTGTGGGTCTAACTGAGGGATATGGAGACTGGAACTGTGCACGGTGCTCCCAGTGTGGGTCTAACTGAGGGATATGGAGACTGGAACTGTGCACGGTGCTCCCAGTGTGGGTCTAACTGAGGGATATGGAGACTGGAACTGTGCACGGTGCTCCCAGTGTGGGTCTAACTGAGGGATATGGAGACTGGAACTGTGCACAGTGCTCCCAGTGTGGGTCTAACTAAGGGAAATGGAGACTGGAACTGTGCACGGTGCTCCCAGTGTGGGTCTAACCGAGGGATATGGAGACTGGAACTGTGCACGGTGCTCCCAGTGTGGGTCTAACTGAGGGATACGGAGACTGGAACTGTGCACGGTGCTCCCAGTGTGGATCTAACTGATGATCGTTGCTATTTCAAGCCTGCTTCTGTCTTTTGCATTCCATTGTTGAGAATTCTCTCGTTCTAATGTTCTGTCTCTCTCTCTCTGTCTCTCTGTCTCTCTCTCTGTCTCTCTCTCCCAGAACATCATTAAGAAAGTGAGTGGGCAGAAGTTTGTTTATAAGTTTGTGTCGTACCCGGAGATTGGGGGCACTGAGTCCGCCAGAGAGGAGGCCAAGGATATTCCTGAAGATCCGGAGACGGTGACCGAGGGTCCGGGCTCCCGCCGCAGGGAGTCCAGGGGGAATTGGCGAAACCGGAGCAGTCGGAATGAGTACATGCGATCGGGACTGTATTCTACTTTTACCATTCAATCCCTACGGAACGCCACTAAAACGGAGGAGGACGAGGAGGGCGAGGAGGAGGAGGAGGGGGAGACAGGCGAGGAGGGGGAGGAGGAGGAGGAGGAGGAGCCGGAGGTGAAAGGTCGGAGTTCGCAGGTGGTGGTGTTGCTGGAACCTCCCGTGGACTGCCCGGCACTGCAGGGGTCACAGGGGGGCCCTGAGGTCGGAGTTCAGAGTTCGCAGGTGGTGGTGCTGCTCGAACCCTCCCCCGAGGAGTGGGGGACCGAGTTGGAACCGGCCCCTGAGCCAACCTCGGAGGCTGACCAGTCCCAGGAGGGGAGGCAGAGCCCGGACACGGAGAGGCGGACCCTCCAGAAGACCAGGAAGCCCAGAGACCTGGAGCTGGGATCACCGGGACAACCCGGGAGTCAGGGGGGAAGCCCCAGCGACCGGTTAAACCCCAGCTCCTCCACAAACTTCCTGTCCCCCCTCAGTGCCACCAGTAGCCCCGGCTCCCTCACCCCCACTGTCATCACCACACACTCTCTCGTAAGTCAAACTTTCTCCTCTATCAAACATGGAAGAAGCCAGAGGGTGATAGTGGAGGATTGCTTCTCTGAGTGGAGGCCTGTGACGAGTGGAGTGCCGCAGGGGTCGGTGCTGGGTCCATTGTTGTTTGTTGTCTATATCAATGATCTGGATGATAATGCGGTAAATTGGATCAGCAAATTTGCTTATGATACAAAGATTGGAGGAGTAGTGGACAGTGAGGAAGGTTTTCAAAGCTTGCAGAGGGATTTGGACCAACTAGAAAAATGGGCTGAAAAATGGCAGATGGAGTTTAATGCAGACAAGTATGAGGTATTGCACTTTGGAAGGACAAACCAAGGTAGAACATACAAGGTAAATGGTAGGACACTGAAGAGTGCAGTAGAACAGAGAGATTTGGGAAGACAGATACATAATTCCCTAAAAGTGGTGTCACGGTAGATAGGGTTGTAAAGAGTGCTTTTGGTACATTGGCCTTTATAAATCAAAGTATTGAGTATAAGAGTTGGAATGTTATGGTGAGGTTATATTAGACATTGGTGAGGCTGAATGTAGAGTATTGTGTACAGTTTTGGTCACCTAGTTACAGGAAGGATGTAAATAAGGTTGAAAGAGTGCAGAGAAGGTTCACAAGGATGTTGCCGGGACTTGAGAAGCTGAGTTACGAAGAGAGATTGAATAGGTTAGGACTTTATTCCCTGGAGCGTAGAAGAATGAGGGGAGATTTGATAGAGGTGTATAAGATTTTGATGGGTATAGATAGAGTGAATGCAAGAAGGCTTTTTCCACTGAGGCTAGGGGAGAAAAAAACCAGAGGGCATGGGTTAAGGGTGAAAGGAGAAAAGTTTAAAGGGAATATTAGAGGGGGAATTCTTCACGCAGAGAGTGGTGGGAGTGTGGAATGAGCTGCTGGATAAAGTGGTAAATGCGGGGTCACTAACATTTAAGAAAAACTTGGATGAGTTCATGGATGAGAGGGGTGTGGAGGGATATGGTCCAAGTACAGGTCACTGGGACTAGGCAAAAATGGTTTGGCACAGACAAGAAGAGCCAAAAGGCCTGTTTCTGAGCTGTAATTTTCTATGGTTCTAACACGTCATCTCACCATCAACCCCCTGAAAGCAACAGGACGTTCTACCTCTCCAGAACATTCCAGAATACATCCGATCTAATTGATTCCGCTCCCCCAGTGACACTGGGAGCACCGTGCACAGTTCCAGTCTCTGTATCCCTCGGATAGACCCACACTGGGAGCACCGTGCACAGTTCCAGTCTCTGTATCCCTCGGTTAGACCCACACTGGGAGCACCGTGCACAGTTCCAGTCTCCATACCCCTCAGTTAGACCCACACTGGGAGCACCGTGCACAGTTCCAGTCTCCGTATCCCTCAGTTAGACCCACACTGGGAGCACTGTGCACAGTTCCAGTCTCCATATCCCTCGGTTAGACCCACACTGGGAGCACCGTGCACAGTTCCAGTCTCCCTATCCCTCGGTTAGACCCACACTGGGAGCACCGTGCACAGTTCCAGTCTCCCTATCCCTCGGTTAGACCCACACTGGGAGCACTATGCACAGTTCCAGTCTCCCTATCCCTCGGTTAGACCCACACTGGGAGCACTATGCACAGTTCCAGTCTCCCTATCCCTCGGTTAGACCCACACTGGGAGCACCGTGCACAGTTCCAGTCTCCCTATCCCTCAGTTAGACCCACACTGGGAGCACTGAGCCTGGTTCTTGTATAACAGCCTTGAGAGGGGTTGAATGGCCTCCTGCTCCTGTGTAACAGTCTGGAGAGAGAGGGGCTGAATGGCCTCCTCCTGTTCCTGTGTAGCATGCTTGAGACGGGCTGAATGGCCTGTATGTCTGGAATATTGAAGATTTCTGCTTCTCTGATGCATTTTTGTTTCTTCGCAGACTCCAGTCCTGCTGACTCCCACTGCCCTTCCCCCGTCCATCCACTTCTGGAGCACACTGAGTCCCATTGCACCCCTGAGTCCAGCCAAACTCTTCCAGGTAAGCCAGGGTCCCGCGGGGAGGGCCCCACGGAGCAGGGACACCAGGGGAAGGGCCCCACGGTGCAGGGACACCAGGGGAAGGGCCCCACGGTGCAGGGACACCAGGGGGAGGGCCCCACGGTGCAGGGACACCAGGGGGAGAGCCCCACGGCGCAGGGACACCAGGGGGAAGGGCCCCACGGTGCAGGGACACCAGGGGAAGGGCCCCACGGTGCAGGGACACCAGGGGAAGGGCCCCACGGTGCAGGGACACCAGGGGAAGGGCCCCACGGTGCAGGGACACCAGGGGGAGAGCCCCACGGCGCAGGGACACCAGGGGGAAGGGCCCCACGGTGCAGGGACACCAGGGGAAGGGCCCCACGGTGCAGGGACACCAGGGGAAGGGCCCCACGGTGCAGGGACACCAGGGGGAGAGCCCCACGGTGCAGGGACACCAGGGGGAAGGGCCCCGCGGCGCAGGGACACCAGGGGGAGAGCCCCACGGTGCAGGGACACCAGGGGGAGGGTCCCGTGGCGTAGGGGCACCAGGGGGAGGGTCCCGCGGCATAGGGACACCAGTGGGAGGGTCCCGCGGCGCAGGGACACCAGGGGGAAGGGCCCCGCGGCGCAGGGACACCAGGGGATACTGGGTGCGGGCGGTTGAATGTGGTTTGGAGCCGGGGAGCGGGGGGGGGGGATTATTGGACAGCTCGCAGTAATCCCCACTCCCTCTCTCTGTCTCTGTCTCTTCAGTTTCCATCGGCAGCCGCTAACCAGATGCAGGTTCCTGTCCCCAGCCTGGATGGACTGTCCACCCCTGTGGTCCTGTCACCCTCCGTGCAGAAGTCCTGAGCTGTGTGACCAGTCTGTCCCACAACTAACGGCCAAGATGGGGGGGGGAGATCAACTGGCCAATCAAAATTCTCCATTCGATGGGTGGGGGGGGGGTGCAAACGGCGCAGACAGAGAAAGTGGGGAGATGGTGGGTGGGGGGGGGGGCGGGGGGGTGGGTTGGAGGTCAGTGGGGGGGGGGTGCAGGGGTATTGAACCCAACGGACTGACCCAGAGAGGAACCATTGAACCAGCTGGCACCGTCCTCCCCCCCACCCACCGCCTCCATCACAGCCCTGCCCCAAATCGAGGGGCAAGGTTGAGCTGTGGACCAGCATTTTGGCCCCTCCACGGACCATGACCCTTGCACCAGTGTCCAGTCAACTGCGGAGACCAGAGCTTTGATACACCCCCACCCCCCCCACACCCCCAATCCCTTCGGTCTGTACATCGCACACCCACCGTCCTCCGAGACTCTTCCATTCCCCAGAGGTGGCGTGGCCCCTTTAAGGCCACAGGGCTGGATGGAATCTTCCGGAAGCGTTGGCAGTGACCTCCGGCCACTCCCTGTGCTTTATTGGGACAGATCCCCCCATATCTGTATGGGTGGGAGTACCGGCTGAGAAAGGGGGGGGGTAGTTGGGAGATTCCCGGTCAGAGTAAGGGAGAGCTGGGACACAATCCTGTCGGATTGGTCATTCCGGCGACATTCCCACCTGCCGCTGACCACAGCTCCTTCTCCCGGCCTCCGTCTAGTGTCGAAAATCTGGGAGCGGGAATTTGGCCAAGTTCATCATTCCGACTGAAATGGGAGATTTACACGGGACAGGTAATAAAATTGGGAATCTCTCTGTGATTGGGTGATTGATGGAGATCTGTTTGATGTATAGGGATCGGTTTGATCAAAGGGGATCCATTGATTAGAGCCGTAGAGGTTTACAGCGTGGAAACAAGCCCTTTGGCCCAATTTATCCATGCCACCCAGTCCCTGGCACTCAGCTAATCCCAATTGCTCACATTTGGCCCATGTCCCTCTATACCCATATCCCTCTGTACCCATATCCCTCTATACCCATATCCCTCTGTACCCATATCCCTCTGTACCCATATCCCTCTGTACCCATATCCCTCTGTACCCATATCCCTCTGTACCCATATCCCTCTGTACCCATATCCCTCTGTACCCATATCCCTCAGTACCCATATCCCTCAGTACCCATATCCCTCAGTACCCATATCCCTCTATACCCATATCCCTCTATACCCATATCCCTCTATACCCATATCCCTCTGTACCCATATCCCTCAATACCCATAATCCCTCTATACCCATAATCCCTCTATACCCATATCCCTCTGTACCCATATCCCTCTGTGCCCATATCCCTCTGTGCCCATATCCCTCTGTGCCCATATCCCTCTGTGCCCATATCCCTCTGTGCCCATATCCCTCTGTACCCATATCCCTCTATACCCATATCCCTCTGTACCCATCTTACCCATGTAACTGTCTAAATGCTTTTTAAAAATCAAAACTGTACCCACCTCTACTACTACCTCCGGCAGCTCGTTCCAGACACTCACCACCCTCTGTGTGAAAAAATTGCCCCTCTGACCCTTTTGTATCTCTCCCCTCTCACCTTAAACCTGTGCCCTCTAGTTTTAGATTCCCCTACCTCTGGGAAAAGATATTGACTATCTAGCTGATCTGTGCCCCTCATTATTTTATAGACCTCTATAAGATCACCCCTCAGCCTCCTACACTCCAGAGGAAAAAGTCCCAGTCTATCCAGCCTCTCCTTATAACTCAATCCATCAAGTCCCGGTAGCATCCTAGTAAATCTTTTCTGCACTCTTTCTAGTTTAATAATATCCTTTCTATAATAGGGTGATCAGAACTGTACCCAGTATTCCAAGTGTGGCCTTACCAATGTCTTGTGCCACTTTAACAAGACGTCCCAACTCCTGTATTCAATGTTCTGATTGATGAAACCAAGCATGCTGAATGCCTTCTTCACCACTCTGTCCACCTGTGACTCCACTTTCAAGGAGCTATGAACCTGTACCCTGAGATCTCTTTGCTCTGTAACTCTCCCCTACCATTAACTGAGTAAGTCCTGCCCTGGTTCAATCTACCAAAATACATCACCTCACAATTGTCTAAATTAAACTCCATCTGCCATTCGTCAGCCCACTGGCCCAATTGATCAAGATCCCGCTGCAATTGGAGATAACTTTCTTCACTGTCCACCATGCCACCAATCTTAGTGTCTTTTCAAACTTACTAACCATGCCTCCTATATTCTCATCCAAATCATTAATATAAATGACAAATACCAGTGAACCCTGCCTGCTGTTCCTCTCAGTCTTACTGGTCCTACTCTCTGGTTCCCCTTCAGCTAATTCACCTTCGCTTTGGTTCCCCCCCCACCTCCGCCAAACAAGTTTAAATCCTCCCGTGTGACACTAGCAAACCTCCTGGCCAGAGTGCCCCACACTGAGAGAGGGTCGGTGCCGAGGGAGTGCCGCACTGTGGGAGGGTCGGTGCCGAGGGAGCGCCGCACTGTGGGAGGGTCGGTGCCGAGGGAGCGCCGCACTGTGGGAGGGTCGGTGCCGAGGGAGCGCCGCACTGTGGGAGGGTCGGTGCCGAGGGAGCGCCGCACTGTGGGAGGGTCGGTGCCGAGGGAGCGCCGCACTGTGGGAGGGTCGGTGCCGAGGGAGCGCCGCACTGTGGGAGGGTCGGTGCCGAGGGAGCGCCGCACTGTGGGAGGGTCGGTGCCGAGGGAGCGACGCACTGTGGGAGGGTCGGTGCCGAGGGAGCGACGCACTGTGGGAGGGTCGGTGCCGAGGGAGCGCCGCACTGTGGGAGGGTCGGTGCCGAGGGAGCGCCGCACTGTGGGAGGGTCGGTGCCGAGGGAGCGCCGCACTGTGGGAGGGTCGGTGCTGAGGGAGCGCCGCACTGTGGGAGGGTCGGTGCTGAGGGAGCGCCGCACTGTGGGAGGGTCAGTGCCGAGGGAGTGCTGCAGTGCACTCATATCTCCTAGTGAGCTCCTGATTGGTCACTGGGCTGGATTGCTAGCTCTCCTATTGGGCCCCTGACTTGCTCTCTTGTTGAAGATTTGACATTTTTTTTCTCTGATTGGCCAATGGACTAAGATGGTTCTTGCTGATTGGACAGTTGACTGGGATGTGGATCGCTTATTGGATGGTTGACAGGGGGAGCGTTTTCTGATTGGATGTTTGAATGGGACGTCGCACTCTGGGTCAATGATTGGGATGTAGAGCATTGATTGGACGGTTGACTGGGATGGCGATCTCTGGTTGATTGGTTGGACCTATCAGGGTTTGGGATCGCTCTCACTAAGTTTAGAAACTAGAAGCAGGAGGAGGCCATTCGGCCCTTTGAGCTGCTCCCCTATTCATTTTGATCATGGCTGATCATCAAATTCAATATCCTGATCCCCCCCCCCATATCCCTCGATCCCTTTAGCCCCAAGAGCGATATCTAATTTCTTCCTGAAATCACACAACGTTTTGGCCTCAACTACTTTCTGTGGGAGTGAATTCAATATGTTCGTCCAATGGGGCTGTGCCTCTAGTCTGGCCAATCATCTGTGAGCTGGGAGAATGGACAAGGCCCGTGTCGACCGTTCCGACTTTGGGGATTCAGGATTAATCCGGAGTAAAGGATCCAGAGACAGTGAGAGCGACGGAGAGGTGAGGTGAACCGCCCACTCCCACATTACACCCGATCCTGGATTTTGGCTAGTCCCATGGGGAGAGCGCAGGGGAGGGGGGAACTATCTGTGTCTGCGATTCCCCCACACGGTGACGGGACGGGGGGGGGGTCTGCGATCCCCCCACACGGTGACGGGACGGGGGGTGGGGGGGGGTGGTGGTGGGTGTTGGAATCTGTTTCTGTTCCTGATGTTAATCTAGTTTGTAATCATCTGAACACAGGTCTTGGTGAGTTTGACAATGGCACATCGCAGGGCTGCTGGATGACGTGACCCGAATTCTCCATGTGATGAGGGGAGTCTCGGAGTGGTTTGATGGAGGGCTGGGATTCCCTAGACTCACGGCTTGACACGTCTCTGCTCAATCCGGCACCTGTTTTTTTGCCACTTTATTGAAATACAATATCTACGCGGCGCAGGGGCAGAGGTTTCTGTGTTACCTCCGATGTTTTTTGCAATTGATTAATGTCCAGGCCTGCTGGAAGGCAGCAAGAGAGGACAGGCTGAGGCCATGGAAGCCATAGTTTCCCTTCTTTATTGAATTGCAATTGCCTTTTGAATAATTTTGCTCTGTACAGTTTGATGTTTTAGGTGCTGGCGTTGCACCAAAAACTAATTTTTTGCTGAAATTTGTGAGGCTGAAGCTGCGTGCGAGAGGCTGCGGCCTACAATTGAGGCCTACAAGGCTTCAAGGGCTTTATTTAACCCACCATTAATTTTATTGTACGCGGAGGGGGGGCGGGGTGGGCGCAGAGGGGAGGTGCGGAGATGTCAGACAGACGGTTCTGCGTTTATTTACTGAATTTTTGTGTGCAGAATCATTTGTGAACGAGCGGAAGGCCCTACATCACATTGACCGAAAATTTGGGCCTAGTCTTGGAGGCTGTGTTTCCTACCCCCTGCAGTGCCGGGCATGGCCATGCGAGGGCACCAGAGAGCGCCCCCTCCAGGTGACACTGCCTGGGACAATCTACAATTAAAGGGAGAGGGTGACATCCCCCTTAAAGGGGAATGCACGTTTTTTTTTTGGCAGAGGTGGGAAAGTTGGTTGAACCCTGTCAGAGAAAATGAGGAGGGAACTCTCCTCTTTATTCCGGTAATCACAGACGTACAGTCAAAGAGATCATCACAACAATTTATTTATTTTTTAAAGATCTCTCTGTTCGATTGTGGTCACCACATTGTTTTTCACTGACGGAACCATGGAAAGGAGTGGGGGGGGGGTGCGCGGTGTGATAGAGACAATTACTGTGTATCTAACCCCGTGCTGTACCTGTCCTGGGAGTGTTTGATGGGGGACAGTGTAGAGGGAGCTTTACTCTGTATCTAACCCCGTGCTGTACCTGTCCTGGGAGTGTTTTATGGGGGACAGTGTAGAGGGAGCTTTACTCTGTATCTAACCCCGTGCTGTACCTGTCCTGGGAGTGTTTGATGGGGGGACAGTGTAGAGGGAGCTTTACTCTGTATCTAACCCCGTGCTGTACCTGTCCTGGGAGTGTTTGATGGGGGGACAGTGTAGAGGGAGCTTTACTCTGTATCTAACTCCGTGCTGTACCTGTCCTGGGAGTGTTTGATGGGGGGACAGTGTAGAGGGAGCTTTACTCTGTATCTAACTCCGTTCTGTACCTGTCCTGGGAGTGTTTGACGGGGACAGTGTAGAGGGAGCTTTACTCTGTATCTAACCCCGTGCTGTACCTGTCCTGGGAGTGTTTGATGGGGACAGTGTAGAGAAAAGTGATTTATTTGAAACCTTCCTCGTTAATTTTGAATGCCTGTGGGAATATTCTCACAAGTGCAGAGGAAGGCAAAGAGTTGGTTTAATTTTTTTTGTGATTTTCTGAAATTTAAATGATGCCGTTGATGTTTTTAATGATCTAACTCGATGGGTGAATGGAATGTGCTGGAAGCTTCCAGACCTTGCCAAACCTCCACCAGTATTTTATATTTTATCTCTGACTCCAATTTATATTATATATTGTGATAGATACAAAGAAATTAAAGATATTTCTCAATATCTGTTGTCAAAAGCAATCACTGTTAATATTGATATGGGATATGTCAGTAAGGGGCGCGGGGTCTATCAGAGCGTTACAGTGAGGGGGCGCGGGGTCTATCAGAGCGTTACAGTGAGGGGGCGCGGGGTCTATCAGAGCGTTACAGTGAGGGGGCGCGGGGTCTATCAGAGCGTTACAGTGAGGGGGCGCGGGGTCTATCAGAGCGTTACAGTGAGGGGGCGCGGGGTCTATCAGAGCGTTACAGTGAGGGGGCGCGGGGTCTATCAGAGCGTTACGGTGAGGGGCGCGGGGTCTATCAGAGCGTTACAGTGAGGGGCGCGCGGTCTGTCAGAGCGTTACGGTGAGCTGGGTGCAGCATATATTCCCGTGATGTTTGAATGCTTTCCCCTCAGTGAGGCACATGTCAGAGAAAGATTATTTTAAAATAATTTAATGAAAGTTTGAAGGAACACCCGCCTGGCGATCTGAGCAACGTTACAGATCGCGAGCAGACCCGATGGGAGTGAGGGCGGGTCACTCACTCACTCACTCAGTGGGACTCCAGGCTGCCCAGCGAGTCAGAGGCATGCAATATTCAACACACACACACACCAAAATAAAAACCCTCTGTCTGAGCTCCAGCCCCCCAGAGTCACCGAGACTGAGGGCAAAATGTATCCATCAACCAAGCAACCCGAGGCAGGCGGCAACTTGGTCACACAATCCCCCAACCACTCCCTCACCTCTTCCAGTCATTGGCCCTCTAACTCATGATTGGAGGACCCAGAGGTGGGGCGGGGGCAGGGGTCATGGATAGCGAGGTCATCAATGATATAATCATCTAAGCAAGTTATGAAGCAGTTACACGCCGGTAAGGTCACCGTAGAAAATGTGTACAAAAAAATCCTGTCACAATCTTGGAACATTCTAGAGGTGCTTTGCGGTCAGTGAAGGAGTTCCAGACACACTGACTAGGCAGCAAATGTGGACATTGGCTTACACAGCAAGATCCCACACACAGTAATGTGATTGTGATCCAGATCATGTCTTTTCACTGATGTTGGTTGAGGAATAAACATATTGGCCCCAGCACACTGGCGAGAGCCCCCTCGGTACCAACCCTCGCACACTGCGGCACCCCCTTGGCACCGACCCTCGCACACTGCGGCGCTCCCTCGGCACCGACCCTCCAACACTGCGGCGCTCCCTCGGCACCGACCCTCCCACAGTGCAGTGCTCCCTCGGCACCGACCCTCCCACAGTGCGGCGCTCCCTCGGCACCGACCCTCCCACAGTGCGGCGCTCCCTTGGCACTGTGGGCACAGAGATCTCAGAGGGTCGTAGGAGGTCAGAGATAGATAGGGGTGTAGGGGCTGGAGGAGGTTACAGAGATAGGGAGGGGATTGTAGAGGCTGGAGGAGGTTACAGAGATAGGGAGGGGTGTAGGGGCTGGAGGAAGTTTTTTTAATTCGTCCCTGGGACTTGGGTATCGCTGGCTGGGTCAGTATTTATTACCCATCCCTAGTTATCCTCAGAGGGCAGTTGAGAGTCACCCACATTGCTGTGTCTCTGGAGTCACATGTAGGCCAGACCGGGGTAAGGACGGCAGATTTCCTTCCCTAAAGGAACCAGATGGGATATCAGGAGATTCTTAATTCCAGAAATTTTTTTTGAATTCAAATTCCACCATCTGCCGCGGTGGGATTCGAACCCGGGTCCCCAGAACATTCACTGAGTTTCTGGGTTAATAGTCTAGCAATAATACAACAGACCATCGCCTCCCCCTTTCCAGAGATAGGGAGGGATCTTGGGGGTTGGAGGAGGTAATTAAAACATAGAACAGTACAGCACAGTACAGGCCCTTCGGCCCCTCAATGTTGTGCCGAGCTGTGTCCAAACCCAAGATCAGTCTATCCCACTCCCTATCATTCTGGTGTGCTCCATGTGCCTATCCAATAACCGCTTGAAAGTTCCTAAAGTGTCCGACTCCACTATCACAGCAGGCAGTGCATTCCACACCCCAACCACTCTCTGAGTAAAGAATCTACCTCGGACATCCCTCCTATATCTCCCACCATGAACCTTATAGTTATGCCCCCTAGTAACAGCTACATCTACCCGAGGAAATCGTTGCTGCATTTCCACTCTATCTATCCCCCTCATCATCTTATAAACCTCTGTTAAGTCGCCTCTCATCCTCCTCCGCTCTAAAGAGAAAAGCCCCAGCTCCCTCAATCTTTCCTCATAAGACCTACCCTCCAAACCAGGCAGCATCCTGGTAAATCTCCTCTGCACTCTCTCCAATGCTTCCACATCCTTCTTATAGTGAGGTAACCAGAACTGAACACAATATTCCAAATGTGGTCTCACTAACGTCTGGTATAGTTGCAGCATAACCCCACAGCTCTTAAACTCAAACCCCCTGTTAGTAAACGCTAACACGCTATAAGCCTTCTTCATGGCTCTATCCATTTGAGTGGCAACCTTCAGAGACCTGTGGATATGAACCCCAAGATCTCTTTGTTCCTCCACATTCCTTAGAACCCTGCCGTTGACCCTGTAATCTGCATTCAAGTTTGTCCTACCAAAATGAATCACCTCACACTTATCAGGGTTAAACTCTATCTGCTACTTTTTGGCCCGGCTCTGCATCCCATCAATGCCTATTTGCAGCCTGCAAGAGCCCACCGCCTGATCCACTACTCCACCAATCTTGGTGTCATCAGCAAATTTACTAACCCACCCTTCAGCCCCCTCTTCCAAGTCATTGATAAAAATCACAAATAGCAGAGGACCCAACACTGATCCCTGTGGTACACCGCTGGTGACTGGCCTCCAGTCTGAAAATTTTCCTTCCATCACCACCCTCTGTCTTCTATGAGACAGCCAGTTACTTATCTAGGTTCCAGTGATAGGGGGTGTAGGGGCGCAGGGGCTGGAGGAGGTTACAGAGATAGGGAGGGGGTGTAGGGGCTGGAGGGGGTTACAGAGATAGGGAGGGGATGTAGGGGCTGGAGGAGGTTACAGAGATAGGGAGGGTGTGTAGGGGGCTGGAGGAGGTTACAGAGATAGGGAGGGGGTGTAGGGTCTGGAGGAGGTTACAGAGATAGGGAGGGGGTGTAGGGGCTGGAGGGGGTTACAGAGATAGGGAGGGGTGTTGAGAGCTGGAGGAGGGAGGGGGTGAGCTGTGGGCAGGGATTGGGTGCCTAGCTCCCCTCACTCTCTCATGGCAGCATCATAGACACAGACCCTCCCTCCCTCCTCCCACATACACCCACCCACCCCACCCCACCCAGGTGTGACTATCTGAACGGAGTGTGTCGGGGGCAGGGTGCCAATTCCTCGGAACCAGCTCACCTCTTTGCCCCGAGACAGTGGGCTGGTTGACTGCAGGGGCATCACGCAGAGCCCCAACCAAGTCCCTCAACCCACCTCCACCTGACACGCCAACCAGCCCTGGATCTTCCCCCACGGGTGGCTGTGAACCTGCCCTGGCACTGAGTCCAAGTGCAGACACCGACCCCCTCCCTGCCTGAGGGAGCCAGGATGGTTGGCAGGGTGGGCATGCGATAGGGGAGCAGGGGGCTGGGCTGAGGAGGGGGCTGTCAGGTTGGCAGTGAGGGGGCAGTGGTTGTGGGGTCACGATCAGTGTGGTTCTCTCTGTGTCACAGTGGTGCTGATGGGGCAGTCCTCGTTCTCTGTCTCTGTCGTGCCCTGGGGCTGGGAAGGGGTTACGAGGACAGCCACGAGTGTTTCAGACAATCCAACGCTGTCGCTCGCTTCTCGGGGACAAATTCCAACATTGGCAGCAGGAACTGGGTGAACTGGGCAGCAAGTTCCAAAGGCCACTCATACTTTTCCACAAGAACCTCATATAGAGTCCATGGCTTCAACTTCTTAATGTGTCTCAGGTCTCCTGTTCACACAGAGCGTGCCGGGAAGGGAGGGGGAGAGAGGCAAAGAATATTAAATACTTCAGATACAAATTAAAGCTCCCTCTACACTGTCCCCCATTAAACACTCCCAGGACAGGTACAGCACGGGGTTAGACACAGAGTAAAGCTCCCTCTACACTGTCCCCCCCATCAAACACTCCCAGGACAGGTACAGCACGGAGTTAGATACAGAGTAAAGCTCCCTCTACACTGTCCCCCATCAAACACTCCCAGGACAGGTACAGCACGGGGTTAGATACAGAGTAAAGCTCCCTCTACACTGTCCCCCCCATCAAACACTCCCAGGACAGGTACAGCACGGAGTTAGATACAGAGTAAAGCTCCCTCTACACTGTCCCCCATCAAACACTCCCAGGACAGGTACAGCACGGGGTTAGATACAGAGTAAAGCTCCCTCTACACTGTCCCCCCATCAAACACTCCCAGGACAGGTACAGCACGGGGTTAGCTACAGAGTAAAGCTCCCTCTACACTGTCCCCATCAAACACTCCCAGGACAGGTACAGCACGGGGTTAGATACAGAGTAAAGCTCCCTCTACACTGTCCCCATCAAACACTCCCAGGACAGGTACAGCACGGGGTTAGATACAGAGTAAAGCTCCCTCTACACTGTCCCCCATCAAACACTCCCAGGACAGGGACAGCACGGGG
Source organism: Carcharhinus amblyrhynchos (assembly GCF_965287045.1). Classification (NCBI taxonomy): domain Eukaryota; kingdom Metazoa; phylum Chordata; class Chondrichthyes; order Carcharhiniformes; family Carcharhinidae; genus Carcharhinus; species Carcharhinus amblyrhynchos. The sequence continues at coordinate 7,299 of NW_027650587.1, read as the reverse complement.
TTAGATACAGAGTAAAGCTCCCTCTACACTGTCCCCATCAAACACTCCCAGGACAGGTAGAGCACGGGGTTAAGATACAGAGTAAAGATGATGCGAGATTTGGTTATGAGAACTATTTAAATCAATTGATTTAAATCTCATCCACTTCACACCTCTTCCAATAAGTGCGAACATGATTTAAACATAAGTCTGCTGCCTGAGTCTGGACAGTGTGAGGTTTATCCATTTTGCCACAAAAAAAAGCAAGGCAAATTATCTAAATGGAAAACAGACTCAAAATGAGTCCGGGCAGAGGGATCTGGGTGTCTTAGTTCTTGAATCACAGGAAGTCGGTACGCAGGTGCAGAATGTAATAATAAAAACCAATGGGATGTTGGTATTTATTGCAATGGGACTGGGATATAAAAGTAGAAGAGTGTTGTTGCGATTGTACAGGGTGTCGGTGAAACCACACCTGGAATGTTGTGTCCGGTTTGGGCCTCCTTATTTGAGGAAGGGTGTGGGGGACACTGGAGGCAGTTCAGAGGGAGGGTCACCTGATCGATTCCGGGGATGAAAGGGTTGATGTTTGCGGACAGATTAAACAGTTTGGGTTTGTACTCGCTGGAGTTTAGAAGGATGAGAGGGGATCTGATCGAGGGATATAAAATACTAAAAGGGATTGATAAAGCAAATATAGACCTAATGTTTCCTCCTGTGGGGCAGTCTCCAACAAGAGGTCACAGGTTGAGAGGCAGCAGATTTAACACAGAGGGGAGGAGCAACTACTTCTCACAGAGGGTGGTGAATGTGTGGAACTCGCTGTCCCAGAGCGCAGTGGAGTCTGAATCGCTGATTCAAGGAGATAGATATATTTGATTTAGAGATTCACCAGGATGTTGCCTGACCTCAAGGGTATTGAATATGAGGAGAGGTTGAATCAACTAATTTGACTCAATACTGTCAGCTGCATTGGGATAGTTTCTTGTGCTCTAGACAAAGGATACCGTTCATAGAGAATGAAAGGAGAGGGTGCAGAATGCAGTGTTACAGTCACAGCGAGGGTGTAGAGAAAGATCAACTTAATACTAGATCCATTCAAAAGTCTGACAGCAGCAGGGAAGAAGCTGTTCTTGAGTCGGTCGGTACGGGACCTCAGACTTTTATATCTTTTGCCCGACGGAAGAAGGTGGAAGAGAGAATGTCTGGAGTGCGTGGGATCCTTAATTATACTGGCTGCTTTTCCCTGACAGAGTCAATGGATGGGAGGCTGGTTTGTGTGATGGATTGGGCTACATTCACAACCCTTTTGTAGCTCCTTGCAGTCTTGGGCAGAGCAGGAGCCCAGACCGAGCTGTGATACAACCAGAAAGAATGCTTTCTATGGGGCATCTGTAAAAGTTGGTGAGAGTCATAGCGGACATGCCAAATTTCCTTCGTCTTCTGAGAAAGTAGAGGCATTGGTGGGGCTTTCTTAACTATAGTGTCGGCATGGGGAGGACCAGGACAGGTTGTTGGTGATCTGGACACCTAAAAACTTGAAGCTCTCGACCCTTTCTACTTCATCCCCGTTGATGTAGACAGGGGCATGTTCTCCTTTACACTTCCTGAAGTCGATGACAATCTCCTTCGTTTTGTTGACATTGAGGGAGAGATTATTGTCACCGCACCAGTTCACCAGATTCTCGATCTCATTCCTGTACTCTGTCTTGTCATTGTTTGAGATCTGATCCATTACGGTGGTGTTGTCAGCAAACTGGAAAATTGAGTTGGAGGGGAATTTGGCCGCACAGTCAGAGGTGTATAAGGAGTATAGTAGGGGGCTGAGAACACAGCCTTGTGGGGCACCGGTGTTGAGGATGATCGTGGAGGAGGTGTTGTTGCCGATCCTTACTGATTGTGGTCTGTGAGTTTGGAAGTTCAGGATCCAGTCACAGATGGAGGAGCCGAGGCCCAGGACATGGAGTTTGGAGATGAGTTTCGTGGGAATAATGGTGTTGAAGGCTGAGCTGGAGTCAATAAACAGGAGTCTGACATAGATGTACTTATTACCTAGGTGTTCCAGGGTTGAGTGCAGGGCCAGGGAGATGGTGTCTGCTGTTTATTTATTAGTCGCAAATAGGTTGACATTAACACTGCAATGAAGTTACTGTGAAAATCCCCTAACTGCCACACAGCGCCCCTCTTCGGGTACATGGAGGAAACATTCAGCATGGCCAATGCACCCTAACCAGCATGTCTTCCAGACTGTGGGAGGAAACCGGAGCACCTGGAGGAGACCCACGTAGACACGGGGAGAATGTGCAGACTCCACACAGTGACCCAAGCTGGGAATTGAACCCGGGTCCCTGGTGCTGTGAGGCAGCAGTGCTAACCCACTGTGCCACTGTAGACCTGTTGCGGTGGTAGGTGAACTGTAGTGGATCCAGGTAATCCAGGAGGCTGGAATTGATCCGTGCCATGACTAACCTTTAGAAGCACTTCATAATGATGGGTGTCAGAGCCACCGGCCGATAGTCATTAAGGCGCGCTGCTTGGTTTTTCTTAGGTGTCAGGATGATGGTCATCTTCTTGAAGCAAATAGGGACCTCAGATTGTTGTAAAGAGAGGTTGAGGATGTCTGTGAATACCCCCGCCCGCTGATCCGTGCAGGACCTGAGTGCATGTCCGGGCACCCCATCCGGGCCAGTTACTTTCCGTGAGTTGACCTTTGAGAAAGCTGCTCTGACATCTGCAATGGTGACCCCAGATACAGGTTCATCCAGGGCTTCCAGGGTGGACAGCATGCTCTCACCGACCTCTTGTTCAAAACGGACGAGAATGCATTGAGTTCATCAGGGGGCAGTGCGTTGGAGCTGGCGATTTTACTCGCCTTCATCTTGTAGCCAGTTGTGTCTTGCGGACCTTGCCACAGTTGGCAGGAGTCCATGTGGCTAGCCTGGGACTCTAGCCTGGTCTAGTGTTGTCTTTTAGCATCTTTGTTTGATCTCCTTAGATCGTATCTGGCTTTGTATTGGTCAGTGTCACCTGACTTGAACGCCTCTGACCTGGACTTCAGCAAGCAGTGTGTATCCCTGTTCATCTTTGGGTTCACGTTGGAGGACACACAGGATGTGCTTGTTTGGCACACAGATTGTTTCCACTGGAAAGACGGAGGCTGAGGGGGGACCTGGTCTATAAAATGATGAGAGGCACAGACAGGGTGGATAGTCAGAGGCTTTTCCCCCAGGGTGGAAGTGTCAGTTATACAGGCAGGGGCACAGGTTCAAGGTGAGAGGGGGAAAGTTTAAGGGAGATGTGCGGGGGGAAGTTTCTCACACAGAGAGTGGTGGGTGCCTGGAACGCGCTGCCAGAGGAGGGGGTGGAAGCAGGAACATTAACAACATTTAAGAGGCATCTGGATGGGGACGGGAGGGATCGGGACCGAGTAAGGACAGAAGGTATTTTTGGTTTAGTTCGGGCATCATCAGCAGCACGGGCTTCAAAGGCCGAAGGACCTATTCCTGGGCTGGACTTTTTTGTTCTGGAAAATGTATTTTGGTAAATTGAACCAGGGCAGGACTTACTCAGTTAATGGTGGGGCGTTGGGGAGAGTTACAGAACAAACAGATCTCGGGGTACAGGTTCATAGGTCCTTGAAAGTGGAGTCCCAGGTGGACAGAGTGGTGAAGAAGGCATTCGGCATGCTTGGTTTCATCGGTCAGAACATTGAATACAGGAGTTGGGACGTCTTGTTGAAGTTGTACAAGACATTGGTAAGGCCACACTTGGAATACTGTGTACAGTTCCGGTCACCCTATTATAGAAAGGATATTATTAAACTAGAAAGAGTGCAGAAAAGATTTACTAGGATGTTACCGGGACTCGATGGATTGAGTTATAAGGAGAGGCTGGATAGACTGGGACTTTTTTCTCTGGAGCGTAGGAGGCTGAGGGGTGATCTTATAGAGGTCTATAAAATAATGAGGGGCACAGATCAGCTAGATAGTCAATATCTTTTCCCCAAAGGTAGGGGAGTCTAAAACTAGAGGGCATAGGTTTAAGGTGAGAGGGGAGAGACACAAAAGGGTCCAGAGGAGCAATTTTTTCACACAGAGGGTGGTGAGTGTCTGGAACAAACTGCCAGAGGCAGTAGTAGAGGCGGGTACAATTTTATCTTTTAAAAAGCATTTAGACAGGGACATGGGTACAGAGGGACATGGGCCAAATGTGAGCAATTGGGATTAGCTGAGTGCCAGGGACTGGGTGGCATGGATAAATTGGGCCAAAGGGCTTGTTTCCATGCTGTAAACCTCTCTGATTCAAGTGGGGTAGAGGGAGCTGGCAGGAGGGTGGAGTTGAATCAGGATAAGATTAGCCAGGATCTGTTTGGGTGGTGGAAGGAGTTTGAACGGCTGAACTTCCAACTCGCACTCCGAATTCCGACCTTTCGATAAGTCAGTGCCGACCGTCAACATAATTACCTCTGCGGTTGAAAAACTCCCGGGAGTAGCGGCCGGAGAGGGCAAAGTGCACTGGGATATTGCCAAGTAACTCAATCATGTGAGCGATATGATCTAGAACAGAATGAGATAGTGTTTAGAGAGAGAGAGACACAGCCCGAACATTTCCACAGCGACTCCCATCTCCCACCGCGCGGCGCTCCCTCGGCACCGACCCCCCCCCCACCGCGCGGCGCTCCCTCGGCACCGACACCCCCCCACCCACCGCGCGGCGCTCCCTCGGCACCGACCCCCCCCCCACCCACCGCGCGGCGCTCCCTCGGCACCGACCCCCCCCCCCAACTGCGCGGCGCTCCCTCGGCACTGACCCCCCCCCCCCAACCGCGCGGCGCTCCCTCGGCACTGACCCCCCCCCCCCACCGCGCGGCGCTCCCTCGGCACTGACCCCCCCCCACCGCGCGGCGCTCCCTCGGCACTGACCCCCCCCCAACTGCGCGGCGCTCCCTCGGCACCGACCCCCCCACCCACCGCGCGTCGCTCCCTCGGCACCGACTCCCCCCTGCCACACGGCACTCCCTCGGCACCGACCCCCCTGACTGCGCGGCACTCCCTCGGCACTGACCTCCCCCCCACCACACGGTGCTCCCTCGGTACCGAACCCCCCTGACTGCGCGGCGCTCCCTCGGCACCGACCCCCCTGACTGCGCGGCACTCCCTCGGCACCGACCCCCCCCCCCCACTGCGCGGCACTCCCTTGGTACCGACCCCCCCCACTGCGTGGCACTCCCTTGGTACCGACCCCCCCCACTGCGCGGCACTCCCTCGGCACCGACCCCCCCCCCCCCACTGCGCGGCACTCCCTCGGCACCGACCCCCCTGACTGCGCGGCACTCCCTCGGCACCGACCCCCCCCCCCACTGCGCGGCACTCCCTCGGCACCGACCCCCCCCCCCCAACTGCGCGGCACTCCCTCGGCACCGACCCCCCCCCCCCCAACTGCGCGGCACTCCCTCGGCACTGACCTCCCCCCCACCACACGGCGCTCCCTCGGCACCAACTCCCCCCCCCCACCACGCGGCGCTCCCTCGGCACCAACTCCCCCCCCCACCACGCGGCGCTCCCTCGGCACCGACCCTCCCAAAAAATTCAAAGGGACGGAGAGAGAGGGAAAGGGAGAGACAGACAGAGAAGAAGCGTACCCTCATCTCGAGTGTAATCCTCGCCTGAGTGAGGCTCAAACAAGTAATCGCCAGTTGCCAGTTCAAACGCCTAAAGGAGAGAGAGAGAATCAGAGGGAGAGGGAGAAAGAGAGAGTGGAGAACAGCAACAAGAATCACCACACACAAACACCCAAGGGAGAGCGAGCAAGCGACGGGGAGACCAGAGAGAGCAAAAGCGCGAGCGAGGGGGGAGACCGGAGTGGGGTGCCATACCATACAGGCTCACTCTCACTCACAACCTGGTACCATACCATACAGACACACACACACTCATACACAGGCACACAGAGCCTGGTACCATAGACACACACACACACACACACACAGGGCCTGGTACCATAGACACACACACACACACAGAGCCTGGTACCATAGACACACACACACACAGAGCCTGGTACCATAGACACACACACACACAGAGCCTGGTACCATAGACACACACACACACAGAGCCTGGTACCATAGACACACACACACACATACACACAGAGCCTGGTACCATAGACACACACACACACAGAGCCTGGTACCATAGACACACACACACATACACACAGAGCCTGGTACCATAGACACACACACATACAGAGCCTGGTACCATACCATACAGGCCGTACTCCAGATGTCTGCTGGGGGTCCATAGCCAGCTCCTAACAACACCTCGACAGAGCGGTATTGACGAGTCTGAATATCCTCAGTGAAGTGTTTGTACTGTGAGTGAGGGAGACAGAGTGTGTCAGTCTGGTCACTGAGATCCAGAAGAAATCATAGAATCCCTACAGTACAGAAAACCGCCATTCAGCCCATCGAATCTGCACCAAGTACAATTACACCCTGCCCCTATCCCCAATAACCCCACACATTTACCCTGTTAATCTCTCTGAGATAAAGGGTCAATTTAGCATGGCCAATCCATCTAATCTGCACATCTTCAGACTGTGGGAGAAAACTAGTGCACTGGGAGGGAAACCCATGCAGACACGGGGAGAACATGCAAACTCCACACAGACAGTGACCCGAGCCAGGAATCGAACCCGGGTCCCTGGTGCTGTGAGACAGCAGTGCTAACCCACTGTGTCACCGTGCCCCCCCGGGAATCGAACCCGGGTCCCTGGTGCTGTGAGACAGCAGTGTTAACCCACTGTGTCACCGTGCCCCCCGGGAATCGAACCCGGGTCCCTGGCGCTGTGAGACAGCAGTGTTAACCCACTGTGTCACCGTGCCCCCCCCGGGAATCGAACCCGGGTCCCTGGCGCTGAGAGACAGCGGCGCTAACCCACTGTGTCACCGTGCCCCCGGGAATCGAACCCGGGTCCCTGGCGCTGTGAGACAGCAGTGTTAACCCACTGTGTCACCGTGCCCCCCGGGAATCGAACCCGGGTCCCTGGCGCTGTGAGACAGCAGTGTTAACCCACTGTGTCACCGTGCCCCCCTGGGAATCGAACCCAGGTCCCTGGCGCTGTGAGGCAGCGGCGCTAACCCACTGTGTCACCGTGCCCCCCCGGGAATCGAACCCGGGTCCCTGGCGCTGTGAGGGGGCAGTGTTAACCCACTGTGTCACCGTGCCCCCGAGAATCGAACCCGGGTCCCTGGCGCTGTGAGACAGCGGCGCTAACCCACTGTGTCACCGTGCCCCCCCCCGGGAATCGAACCCG